>NC_134483.1:432971282-433271282 GCF_040206685.1 Ascaphus truei
GAGAGAGGGAGAGAGAGAGACAGAGAGCGAGAGAGAGAGAGAGAGAGAGAGAGAGAGAGAGAGAGAGAGAGAGGAGAGAGAGAGAGAGAGAGAGAGAGAGAGAGAGAGAGAGAGAGAGAGAGGGGAGAGAGACAGAGAGACCGAGAGGGGAGAGACAGAGAGGAGAGAGATAGAGAGAGGAGAGACAGGGAGACAGGAGGGGAGTGACAGAGAGACAGAGAGTGGAGAGACAGAGAGGGGAGAGACAGAGAGGGGGAAACAGAGAAGGGATGAGAGACAGAGAGGGGGTGAGAGACAGAGATGGGAGAGAGACAGAGAGGGGAGAGAGACAGAGAGGGGAGAGACAGAGAGGGGAGAGATACAGAGACACAGAGAGGGGAGAAACAGAGAGGGGAGAGAAACAGAGAGGGGAGAGATACAGAGAGGGGAGAGAGACAGCGAGACAGAGAGGGGAGAGAGACAAAGAGACAGAGAGGAGAAGAGACAGAGAGACAGAGAGGGAGAGAGACAGAGAGGGGAGAGAGACAGAGAGACAGAGAGACAGAGAGGGGAGAGACAGAGAGGGGAGAGTGACAGAGAGACAGAGAGGGGAGAGAGACAGAGAGGGGGGAAGAGACAGAGAGGGAGAGAGACAGAGAGACAGAGATGGGAGAGACAGAGAGGGGGGATAGACAGAGAGGGGAGAGAGAGAGACAGAGAGGGGAGAGAGAGAGTCCGAGAGGGGAGAGACAGAGACAGAGAGGGGAGAGACAGAGAGGGGGGAGACTAGAGGGGAGAGACAGAGAGACAGAGAGGGGAGAGACAGAGATGGGAGAGAATGAGAGACAGAGAGGGGAGAGACAGAGAGACAGAGAGGGGAGAGACAGAGAGACAGAGAGTGGAGAGACAGAGAGGGGAGAGACAGAGAGACAGAGAGGGGAGAGACAGAGAGACAGAGAGGCGGTGAGAGACAGAGATTGGGTGAGAGACAGAGAGGGGGGAGACAGAGAGAGGGGAGAGACAGAGAGAGGAGAGACAGAGAGAGAGGAGAGAGACGGGGGGTAGCTGACTGACAGGGGGGTAACTGATTGACGAGGGGTACCTGACTGACCTGGGGGGGTAACTGACTGACTGTGGGGGAGTAAACTTACTTGGGGGGTGGTGGGATGACTGACTTGGTGGGGGGTGGGATGACTGACTTGGTGGGGGGGTGGGATGACTGACTGGGTGACTGGTTGGGGGGCTGGGATGACAGACTGGGTGACTGGTTGGGGGCTGGGATGACAGACTGGGTGACATTTGACTGACTGACTGGGTGGGGGGGGGGTGACTGATTGGGGGGGGGTGACTGACTGGGGGGTTACCTCTGGTGCCCTTCACACACACGTTCTCTCTCTCTCCCATACTCACACACACACTCTGGGGAGAGAGGGGGGAAACATCCCGCTACTTCCTCCGTCCCACGCGGGCAGCAGAAGCACCGAGGGGAGAGAAACACCACAGCTACTGCAGTATCTTCAGACCCGCGTGGGCAGCGGGAGCGCCGAAGGGGGGGGGGGAGAGAAACATCCTGGCTACTACAGTATCTTCAGACCCGCGTGGGCAGCGGGAGTGCAGGAGGGGGAAGGATGTATCATTGTGTACAGTATATAAATATTTAAAGTGCATTAAACTCCCCCCGCCTCAAGCATCTGTCCAAACTCCTCCATGACCGGATCAGTGCAGGTCTTGCAAATTACAGGAGCTGACACAATTATACAGGAGGATATATAGAGGAGGAGGAGCAGCAGCAGCAGCAGACGCGTGCGCACTCACACCCCCCCCCCCCATTACTTACCCATGCAGAGAAGGAAGGGCAGTTTGAAGTCCTGGCAACTCCATCCCGCGTCACAGCCAATCAGCTAGGATTTTTTTTTTTTCGAGCAGAGGATTTTTTTTTTTGCAGAGCAGGGGAAAGGTTACTGGCCATGAGCCAATATCCGATCGCAGCTGGCGAGTTGGCGACCGGGTTTATCGAGTACGGTGTATATATATATATATATATATATATATATATATATATATATATATATATATACACATACAGTGGTTGACAAATCACCAAAAAATCTACTCGCCACACAAAAAATCTACTCGCCACCTAGTACCAAACGTGTGCTGCTTGGGCCAATATTTACTCGCCCGGGGGTTAAATCCACTCGCCCGGGGCGAGCAAATGTATAGGTTTGTCGAACACTGTATATATATATATAATATATATATATAATATATCTTAACACAAACATTCCCAGCTAGCTCAAATTCCCACACCCACCACATCATGAATATATATTTATGCCACTGGGCGTGGCAAATGTATACAACAAAAGACCGGGGTGCCCAATGCTACATCCAATTGACAAAACATATGAAGTAATAAGTATGAAGTTTAAATAATTTAATAATAAAATTTATATATATATATATATATATCATATATATCATATATATATATATATATATATATATATATATATATATATATGATATATATATATATATATATATAAATTTTATTATTAATTATATATATATATATATATATATATATATATAGACAAAAAAAGCGAGAGAGCGCACGCCCCATAGCATAATACTGCATAAAATTTATTAAAACAAGGAAGGGGATGGGAAATGGGGGGGGGGGTAGGAATCGCACTCACAGGATGCAAATGGTTAAAAGGCAATTTGTGATTATATCACCACCATCCGGTTCTGGATACTGCAACACGTCTCCGTGGGCTCCTTCAGGCTGCCAGACACGATCACCAGGGACCAGATGTTAAAGGCTCCGTTCGCTGTCTGTATAGAGTCCAAAACTCAGCTCACACTTCCAATGGCCGCCGATCGTATTCCCGCGCTTGGTATAGGCTGCTGCGCGTGCGCGGCGTCGTCGTGATGACGTAATCGCGCTCTCAGTACCCTAACGCGTTTCGTCACCTGACCGGTAACTTTCTCAAAGGGCTTGATGTAGAAAGTAATCAAGTCCTGCCCTTTCCAACTAAAATATAAAAGATAATTCTTTATAGTAGGAGTTCCCATGCACTATACATATATTTAGTCCACAATTATTAATATTCAAACCTTGTCCTCCCTCTCTTCAGCTCTCTATTAACCTATTGTATTTTTACAGGGGTTTAATTGTGACTATTAAAGGTCATTCTTTCCCTGTCTCTGTGAAATAAGTTAATCCAATTTCTATATCCTATAGTATTTGAGGCACTAAGTGTAATAAATTGAATACTAAGGAACAAATATGATATGTTTGTATTTCTAGTATACAGAGATATGTAAGGGATATACAGATATAATCTATTAACCCAAAAGGGAATATATCACTTTTAATATACATCAACTTTTTCTCTATATACATTCATGCCTTATATAGACTATGGGTCTTAAATCCTTCTCTATGTATATATGGATATGGAATTGGAATATATGGGTAATTTTGTTCTGTTTATGATGTAGATCAGTTAGATCTGAATTTATTGTTTTAATTAATGTTATCTTGCTTTTATATGTTGATCATGTAGTGCAATGTATGGTATAGTTATTCACACCTATGGAGAGTGTGAAAAATAAATTTTGAATACATCTTGTGAAACATTTATCTTGTGGATTTTCCTAATGGGAAACATCAAATATAGTTTGAGAATAATGTTTGGAAATATACATTGCAGTACAATGATTGATGAATATATATGGTGTCAAAATGTTTGAATTTTATTGTTAGTGTTAAAAAATAATGTCATGATATCCTTTTCTGCTCCCATATTATTGTTCATTATTGTATATTATTGTGTTGTAATTGCACATTTGTAATTATTTTATGCTCATTCCTGAAGTGCAATAGTCCCTATCAGCCCTTAGAAAACTAGTTCTCTATATAATTAGCATATATGTTATGTATTAGCTTCATTTAATACCACCACAGGTTGTATTAATCACCCGATCACGGGTTGCCTGGCAACGGACTGGTTATTTAAGGGCAGGACTTGATTACTTTCTACATCAGCCCTTTGAGAAAGTTACCGGTCAGGTGACGAAACGCGTTAGGGTACTGAGAGCGCGATTACGTCATCACGACGACGTCCGCGCACGCGCAGCAGCCTATACCAAGCGCGGGGAATACGATCGGCGGCCATTGGAAGTGTGAGCTGGAGTTTTGGACTCTATACAGACAGCGAACGGAGCCTTTAACATCTGGTCCCTGGTGATCGTGTCTGGCAGCCCTGAAGGAGCCCACGGAGACGTGTTGCAGTATCCAGAACCGGATGGTGGTGATATAATCACAAATTGCCTTTTAACCATTTGCATCCTGTGAGTGCGATTCCTACCCCCCCCCATTTCCAATCCCCTTCCTTGTTTTAATAAATTTTATGCAGTATTATGCTATGGGGCGTGCGCCTCTCTCTCTTTTTTTGTCTGTAGATATCTGTGGAGTTGGTTTACCCTGTGTGAGAGCAGCCTAAAGACCCCTTTCAACATCAGACATCCTATCATCATGGACTAATTATGGAAGGACTGGTTGGAGTTTTTTGATTTTTGTGTCTTTCTTTTTCTCTTTTTTGAGCACGTTCATGCACTGTTTTGTACACTTTTATTGGTTGTGTTGTATCAATATGCACTAGGTCACATTAGTGTAATTGAGATATTAACCCTTTCATACATCATTCACTTTACACAACTTTTTATTCATTAACTATAGTCATATTTAATTTATTATATCACTATTATATTTTTATTTTTTGGCGCCACACTTTTTTGTTTGTTTATATATATATATATATATATATATATATATATATTAGAAGATGCCATAGGGGGCATCATGTTACCCACATATAAGAACTCTCTATATATGTGTCAAAAACCCTAATAAAAACTGTTTGTACAAAACAAGATGTTATTTTTTAATTGACAACATTTCTCTGACCGTGACCTTCCTAGGTCACATCATATGTGCACAATTATTAGCTTTTACATCGTGTAATGAGGACATCCGTTGAACATTATAAGCATAACATAACACCTCAGATGGCTATTGTATTAATACTGCAATATAGAAGCAATGACTGTTTTGGCCACTAATTCCCTATTGTTGTGTGCTTAATAATTGAAGACAATTTAAAGCTGCATAACATGGATTATATATTTTGTATATAACATACAACATAGAAAATGTTTAACATTATTTGTTGTTACATTACATATTAGCAATACAGAATGAAACATTAACCTGTTCATGAAATTGCAGTTTGTATAACATTGACTGACCCAATAGCCAACTGTCCTCGAATGCTCCCGCTTCAAATGCACCTGGGAATAGGGCAACCACACTCAGAATTTTCATGTGTGTCACATACAACTTGCACATTCAGCGAGTGGTAATGTTTCCTGTTACGGAAACGCCTCTCAAGTGCACGTAGTAGGGTAAACATAACATTTGTGCAATCTATAGCACCCATCACATTGGGTAGCCCATACTACATTATAAAATTCAGTCTTCAGTTCCTGCCACTCTGTCTGCTCACTAGGAAAATGTATATAATTCCGAGCGCGTGTAGTCAGTGCAAATAGAAACTGCGAAACCTCGCCTACTATGCCCACAGTTGTCTGAAAAGACGCCGAAGCAAGAAAATGTAATGAGTTCAGCAATTTAACAAGATCAGGCACTGCATGACTCTTCTTTTAACACCTCATAGAGTTCATAGCAGAAAAGGGATCCCCTAAGGGGTGGGTGTGTACCCCGCACAAGCACCAAGGAGGGTTAGTTAGTAATGTTAATCAGATGTGATGAGGACTCCACTACAAGTGGTAGTGATGGGGTGGGTGCTGGCTGGGAGTACTGCTGCGGCCGAGTTTATTCGAGCATTTGCCCGTTCTCGGCCGCAGCAGTAACCTGGCGCGCGCCGGAGGGTGCCAGGCGCGCGCCGAAGCTGCGGAGGAGCGCCCTCCGATCGGGGCTTTCTCCCTCCCGCTGCCGGGTCCGCCGGGTCCCCGGAAACCCCCTGCCACCGTCCCCCACATCGCGGGACACCAGGGCTCCCTCGGGGAGCCCTGGACGCGCGTGCAGGGGGCGCAGGCACCCGATGACGCGTGACCGCGCATCGGTGATGCGCGGCACGCTGAGGGAGTGCGGCTAGCACGCCGGGGCATCCCCCGGCTTGCGGTGCTAGCCGTGCTCGGATAAAACGTGTCGCCTGTGTAGGTAATATAGTAGAAAGAAGTAAAGAAAGCTCCCCATTACGTCGTACTAGAAAAACACCCCTATTCAGGCTTAAAATTAAACTTTATTAACACATTAAATTAAAATATATATGTAGGGAAGTGAAGACGCAACATGAACCAAAGTAAAGTGATTTAAAACAAATTAAACAAGGAGAGATGTCGGTGTGCTGAATCATTCCACTAATATTTTTGTGTGGAAAAACACAGCTGTTAACTCAATAGATTGGTCACAATTATACTATTGAATTAATTGTGATTACAGCTGATTTTCTAGATAAGGAGAAAAACAGGTAACTCGGCAGTCACAGCTCTCCATAATCAAGCGCGGTGAAAAAAGTAAGAAAAAACTTTATTGAATCAAAAGATAAACATCAGCAGGAAAAATGCACTCTGACGCATTTTGTCCTGAGAAGAGGACTTTATCAAAGTTATCTGTGAGTACTTGCCAGCGGATTCATTCTTCGTGGGACACGGAGTGTAGGTGAGGCTAGCAGACACAGGACATTGTGACTTACTCTTGGCATTTCTATTGGCGTGCCTTTTTGTACTTCTACCAGCACATATGCTTTATAGCCCTCCATCCTGAATTAGTCAGTTTACGTGTAAAGGATTTACAGCCTATCAAGTTAATATGTTTATGAAGAAGTTGTGCCTTTCTCTGTGGTCTATGGACTAAAATATCACTTGCCCTGGTTGTAGCCTCAGGCTTTGGGGGTTTATTCCCCTTTTTTTCACTATTTGATTATCTAGATACCCCAATGCGTCTGAGTAAGGAAATGATCCTAGATGCAAAAAAGGGCCCTACTATTTTGTAAGGTGTAGCAATTGATATGTTTTGGTGTGTGAGAATAACTTTTACTGACACTAGACTCTCTGGTTTCCTATTGTTGTCCAGCTGGATCCAATGTCTTAAGAAAAGTGGTGTGCCAGTGTATCTTCTCACATTCTTATCACCAGAAATACAGGTTCAAAAGGCAGGAACCTGTAGATCTGTTATACTGTATATACTTATGTTATATACAGGTTGCTTTTTGTGCTGTAGGCACTAGACCTCTATGATTCCTTGCTGAATACAGCTCTGTCCGAGAGATACAATGAACCCAAACCCCTGTTCACAAAGATATCACCAGAGGAACAGGTGCAAAGAGTTAGAACCTGTAGGTCTGTTTGGTGAGCTATTAGCAACTGGTATCAAAGCAGTCCTGTAAGTAGAGTCTCTAGTCTATAATTTTTAGAACTTCATGCTAGATAGTATTGGTAGCACGAGACAATATATGCAATGATATATAATTAAGTATATTTAGCTGCAGATAGGATCAGAGTCAGAGCGTTGTGTTTCCCACAAATGAAGGCTCCAAAACACTCTGACTGGACATCACACCCGACCTCTCCGATAAGCCTGCTGCACAAGGGAGTGGTGCTGGATGTACCCTACGTACGTTTCACCTTTTAGGCTTCATCGGGGGCAAGTTGTGAGTGATTCCACTTGGTTTTTATGTCTGATAGTCGCTATGGATACTGAGTGATGCTACCGTGGCGGCCCGCTTTAGTCTAATTGAGCCGCCACCGCGGGTAATTTAAATGTGCGGGCAGACGCGTTTTTTTTTCGTCTTGTTATCGGCGCTAGTTTCGGCGCCGCAGGCGCTCCATTGTTCAGCGCCATTAGCGGCCATTGGCGCTGAACGGGAGAGGGGCTGGCACGCGGCCGAGATGCGGCCAAGTTCGGCGGCTGCCGAAAAAAGCCCCGAAAAATTGCGGGCAATTGTTAGAATAAAGCTGGCCGCAGAAGTAGTATCTGATTGGTCCGTTTAGCAGTTGCATCATGATGATGCGTCGCTATTACTCGCAGCTGTGTTGTGTATTCTTCATTGGCTTGTTGTAAACACCTCATCGCCAGTGAGTGTTTTGATTCGTCAGGAACAGAATAGCCAATGTGATCAGTTGTTTAGCATTGTCATGGATACAGTGTTTGTTTATATTGGACGTCCGACCGTAAGTACAAAGATCTGCACCTTGTATGTGTATGTGGATTCTCTACCTGGGGAATAGATGTGAAATATCCATTGTTTATTGGGCTAGGGGATTGTCATCATATTTCATTCTTTATAAATTTGAAATTCTATTCGTAAAGAACAATTTATTCCTCCAAGTCATAGGGATTTGTTTTCTTGTTAAATGTCAGGGACTTGCATTCATTATGGTGTGTCATTAGATGTTATTGCACTATTTCATGTCTTAAATCACCATTATCATTTTCTTTATAGGTGGCAAATGTCATTTTAAACTGCAATATTTTCCCTCATACGATGCAAGGATACTTTCTTTACTGAATAGTTTAGAAATTGAAGACTTCTATTTATTAAATATTAAAGACACCAGAAGCAGATGGAAGTTCACTCATGTTTTAAAGTATATTATAAAAAATGTGTAAAAAGAAATCTTTCGTTCAAACCATATGGGGTCATAGCTGATAAATCCAAACTTTGTAACATTCCTACCGTCGTATATACAAGACACCCAAGATGTATTAAGACGTTTAGAAGGGATAATAGTGACACTGATACTGTCCTATGTAGCCTTGATGTCGAATTGCTTTACACAAGCATTCAGCATCCAGTAGGCCTAGGGCAGTAGCATCCTTCCTTTCAACTAGAAGTGTACACCATCACAAACACAATGGGTTCATTTGTGACCTCCTAACATTCGTCTTGACACACAATTACTTCTTGATTAACAACAAGATCTACCTCCAGGTACAGGGAACTGCAATGGGGACCACATGTGCCCCCACGAATGCAAACCTGTACCTGAGGTGGTGGGAAAACATACAGTGTTCAATGACAAAACGACAGAATTTCTGATCATATCATTCTATGGATTTGTTACATAGATGATATCCTGGTACTATGGAATAGTAAACACTAGGGTAGAGTGGGGGGTGGGGAAGGGAAAGAGAACCCTCGCAACTGCTAAATCTATATTCTCCGAGGTGCTGCTATCTGGGGTGAATAATGAATTGATACTGTGGGTAGAATAGAACCCCAATGGAGAGCACTCTGCAGATGCACAATATACAGGGGACAGGAATAGGGGTGTATATAATGATGAGTGAATTGTGCACGTTAAAACACTTTATTCGAGTCTTGACTCAATGTTAAAATACAGACGCTAAATACCAAAATAAATGAGACTCATGTGAGCCAAAAAAGCGCAGCGAAAGTAAAATATATGTACCAGGTCTCACGTGTGGAGTGTAAGCGAATATCCCTGATGATATGTGCGGGTTACAGCTAGGTGGTATCAAAATCCCAATGGAATCTGTGAGTGTAGTGTTCAAACACTATATATATACACGTACCGGGTAGTGGTATGTGTGATAGTAGTCTTAATCACACAGTATACACAAGTAGGTACACCAAGTGTGTGATAATAGTCTTAATCACACAATATACACAGGTAGGTACACCAGGTGGGTGTACATATAGTATACACAGTGGAGTATGGCAGGTAAGTATATCTGCTTCTGTGCTCACACAGGGGTAGACCATTCAAGTCAGGAGCTCAAGGTGGTCATGGATATATATTGGTCACACAATATGTGCAGGTAATAACACCAGATATATATTTCTGCAGTATGCACATATGGGCACGTTAGGTGAGTGTTTAACCCTCTGTGTTCCTGATCAGCAGGTCACTGCTGTGTTGCCTGTGTAGTGCTGCAAGTCTAAGTACTGCAGCAATATTAAGAGCACTCACACATACTCTCTGACCACTACCATTTTGCAGCTATCATAGAAGGTGTGTCTGCAACAAATTAGGAGGTCGTTTATCCAATGGGTGGAAAAAATAAAAATTGTAGTACACAAGTAGTGTCTACATACACTCAGAACCATAAAGACGTGAGGAACTGGTCACATAAAAAACGGACAGAGATCGTGGTAATGCTCAGTGGCTATACATACATAGGCTAATGCTCCGTTGCTCAATAAACACACAGTGTCTGCTCGTGTGAATTAGGTTGAGATAAAGTATACCATGCTAACTCTCTGTATGGGAGTTAGTTTGGGTACAGGACACGCTCCGATCACGAGCGTTAGTCCCGCCCCCTTGACGTGATGACGTCATCATTATATACACCCCTATTCCTGTCCCCTGTATATTGTGCATCTGCAGAGTGCTCTCCATTGGGGTTCTATTCTACCCACAGTATCAATTTACTATGGAATGGTGGAAGAGAGTCCTTTGTAGAGTTTGTTGATGCTCTAAACACCAACCAGCATATTTTAAGGCTAACCTATGAAGTTAAGGATAAGAGGCTGGTATTCTTGGATCTAAGAATAACTATTGATCAGGATGGCACAATTAGCACAATATCACATGCTAAAGAAACAACGACAAATAGTTATTTGAGGGTGGATAGCCACCATCTGTCATCACTCACCAAGGGTATCCCAACAGGACAGTTCCTCTGAATCCAGAGGAACTGTTCAGATACGGCAGATTTCAAACTTCAGGCAGAAATCATGATAGATAAATGTAGATGTAGCCAGGTCCCCTTCTGAGGTTTTTACCCCCCCTTCTGTACTCACCTCCGCACGGTCAGGAGAGTTGTGGCCAGTTGCGGAGGCATGTGGGTGCGCTTGCACATGCCTTCAGGAGCTCCGTGGGAGGGGGCGTTCAGTGTGCGGGTGCAGGTGGGCACCGGGATGGTGATCGCGTTGCCGGGGGCTCTGGTGGGGGCTGAGAGAGCCGCCATCTTGTGGGCACTTGCGCAGACGAGCGGCGGCGGCCATTGTTTGTCATGCATGCGTAGTGGGAAAGCGCTTAAGGGCTAGCCAATCAGGGAAGGCTCTCGGAAGGGACTAGAAGTCCCATGAGCCTTAGGAGCATCCCACCTGATGCCAGGGAGCCAATAGGAGCTGGAGAGGTCTGGAGAAGCAGGATAAGGAAGTGTGTCACAGGGAGCATGCAGGCAGAGTGTGACAGACAGAGCTAGGAGGCAGAGGGTCCGTGCAGAGAGGCACGTAGCCTCGACACAAGGCCAGCAAAACTCCCCGTAGGCCCAAAATAGGCCCTGAGTCAGTGAGTAGTTTGTGGCTGCTATAGGGACAGGCCCTAGCATAGGGAACGGATCCCTTTAGTACTTTAATATAGTTAGGGACACAGCAGATGCTGAAATCCTAATTAGATGTCTGGGACCAGGCCTCACCAAAGAGAACCAGAGAGACAGTATCCGGAGGGGATCCCCCTGATGATGTAGCGGAGGAGAGTGGATCGATGAATCCTTTGTGAAGTTTCATCAGACCGGGTGCTGTTACGCCCGGCAGGTATAGTCAACAAGTGCACCAACAAACCGGTACCAACACAGGCGCTGATCACGCCTATAAGGGTGGGTTCTTTGGGGACACTGTGGGTTAAGGGAACAAGGGACTATGCAATATTGTGGACACAGTGTGGGACACGGTGTTGGGGACCACTTTTGCGGAAGGAAGGCCCTGCGAGTTGTGGGGCAGTTGTACACCTATTACTTTACCTTAAGGGAGAGTCATCCTATTCATTTACAAATTCCTGTTATAGTAAAGGTTCCGTTACTTTAATACTGTGTGTGTGTGTTTATTATTGTGTCCTGTGAGGGGCTGCTTCCGCTCTGCTGGGATCCCTCACAGGTGAAGGCGCTGCACCAGAGTAAGTACACACCCCAGGCTCTCCGTGGCAGAGGCTCAGGCACCTGGAGAGGACAGGTATATAGCAGCACTGGTAGCTTCCTGTGTTCTGGGGGAAACAGGGTTACATAGAAGTAGAGGTTACTGTCAAAGGAAAATAACCAACATGTATAACAATGCAGTTAAAGCAAACAGAGAGACACTACTTCATACCAAAAGGAAAAAAGCAGATGCCAAACAAATAGTGAGATATATACTGTAGGCACCTACAATGCTCAATGAGACCAAAATAAAACCATCTACAAAAAATACAGGCATATCCTTTTGGAAGACAATGATTTACGCAAAGTTTGAAACCATTTCCAACAATGGTACCGAAAAGATCAAAAAATCTTAAAGACACCTTGGTTCACAGCCACTTCCAGTGTAATCAAACAGTTCAAACTTGGCTCCCCCCAAAAACAACCGGAACATACAAATGCGGCACTTGTAAGGCCTGTAGGTATATTAACTCAAGTAAAACTTTTAAAAGTACTAACAATATGAAAACATTTGAAATAAAAAGTTTCATAAATTGTAAAACAACAAGGGTAATTTACCTCATCACCTGCAAGTGTGGAATCCAGTATGTGGGTAAGAAAGGCTGACAGCTCCGAAGACACGTACTGGAACATGTAGGGTCAATTAGAAATGAACTGGACACCCCGGTATCCTGCCATGTACGGAAAAAATATAACGGAGATACAAATGACTTACTGTTCCAAGGAATTGAAAGTTTGACAGGTTCTAACTCTTTGCACCTGTTCCTCTGGTTTTATCTATGTGAGAAGGGGTTTGGGCACATTGTTTCTCTCAGACAGAGCTATATTTCAGCAAGGAATCATAGAGGTCTAGTGCCTACAGCACACAAAGCAACCTGTATATAACACAAGTATATATAACAGATCTAAGGGTTCCTGCCTATTGAACCTGTATTTCTGGTGATAAGAATGTGAGAAGATACTCTGGCACACTTTTCTTAAGATACTGTATAGGATCCAGCTGGACAACAATAGGAAACCAGAGAGTCTAGTTTCAGTATAAGTAATTCTCACATACCACAACATATCAATTGCTATACCCTACAAAATAGTAAGGCCCTTTTTTGCATCTAGGATCATTTCCTTACTCAGGCGCATTGGGTTATCTAGAAAATCAGCTGTAATCACAATTAATTAAATGGTATAATTGTGATCAATCAATTGAGTTAACAGCTGTGTTTTTCCACCAAAGAATATTAGCGTTTTGATTCAGCACACCGACATCTCTCTTCATTATAATTTGTTTTAAATCACTTTACTTTGATTCACGTTTCGTGTTCACTCCACTAAATATATATTTTAATTTAATGTGTTAATTTAATTTTAAGCCCGAATAGGGGTTTTCTTCTAGTGCGACATAATAGGGAGCTTGCTTTACTTTTTTCTCCTCATAGAGTTCAAAGATAGACGCTGAGCTCAATCGAAAGCGGCTGACAACCTCGGCCTCACTTAACCCCTCTAACGAGCATCTTGGTCTGAAATGATGGGGCGCCAATTGACGTCTTAGTGGGACATGTAACTCTCTCTCTCTCTCTCTCTCTCTCTCTCTCTCATCATGCAATTGTTATTAATTTTGATTCAATAACAGGTTCTCCTTCGATTCAATTCATGTGAATGATCTCCATGTACCCAGGGGACACATATATATTAACGCCAACACCTGAAGATCCCGGGCGACACAGATATATTCACGCCAACACCTGGGGACCCCGGGGAACACATATATATTCAGGCCAACACCCGGGGACCCCAGGGGACACATATATATTCACGTCAACACCTGCGGACCCCGGGGGAGAAAGATATACTCACTCCAACACCGGGGGACCCTGGAGGACACAGATATATTCACGCCAACACCCAGGGACCCCCAGAAACCCGAAAGGACTACCCGTGGACCACTTTGGGACACCCGTCGGCCTGTTGTATCAAGTGTGTGGTTGTTAAAACATAAACAAACCTTTTTTTCTTCTATCCAAGTCCTTTGACTAATCACTGCTTAGTGAATCCCGCTGACTGGCAAAAAATGGAGCGTTTGCCGTTTTTGGCCTGATCTGACGTGTTTTTTTCACATGGCTGAAAAAATGCCTTTTAAGGTCGATAAAGCGGTGTTATCACTGCTTAGTGAATCGCGCAGCAGGCTGTATCAGCCTTAAATGACACTTATCGCTCTTAAAAGCAGTTATCACTGCTTAGTGCCTAGTCCCCTTACAGACCCCCCTCAACCTTATTTACGATTGGGGCACCCACAAACCCAATAAAGGTTCTGGGTCACCTGGGCACTACCTGGGGTACCCCTTAACCTAGGTATCCCCTAAGAAACAGGGGAAATTGTTCATCCCTGAACTCCATTCACCTTTCTGGGCTATGCTGAAGCAGGGTACCCAAGGGGTGAGTCGCGCTTGCATTTTCAAGGGGAGATATTGCCGGGACAATGTGCCTACAGTACATGCATCCGGGAATCAGGCATGATTCCCGGGAATATTTTTAGTGGCACAGAAACCTTGGACCCCAACTTCCTATGCACATTCTGACAACAATTCCTCCGCAAGCCCCCTTCCCCCTTGAAACTCATCCCCTAGCAATCCTTGCTCACCAGCATGCCCGGAAAGGTAAAAACACAAAAAATACTTTTATTACGCAAAGTACAGTTGAAACATACAATGTTACTGGGCTCAAGAGCTAACTCTCTTGAACCCTTATACACAGATCAGGGTTAACTAAAATGGGATTAAGAGCCTGGTTACCCCCTACCATCATAGCAGGACCCTCCATTTTTATCCTGGCAGCTTCCTTTAAAAGGACAGCCCTGTAAGCATAAAGTGACTGAGCAAAGTTCCAGTTCATGCAAAGCACTGACCTATTGTCTCCGTCATTACCAGACCCGGCTCACATACCTCGACTATCCTTGTCTTCAGCCAGCCTCCAACTCTGCATCCACACCAACTATGCAACACTGCTGCCAGTCCTGACCTTCAGCTTACGACACATTACTTTATCAGGACTCTGTCCCTTGGCTCAGATCGGTTCCTCATATTCCTACCTCAGCCCTGAGGTTCTGTTTCCTGCGTGAGATGAGCATCGTTTTGCTCGGCCCAAACACGGGCTTGCTGAGGTAGGACGAGCCGTTACCCAGCAAGGACAATAATTGGGGGATCTTGAGCAACGCTTCACCCTACACAATCAACAACTGGCACAGATGTGTGAAGCAGTGCAGGACTTAGTTACCCACTTTGGCACCCATCAGCCAGACTTGAAAGCTGCAGATGCGGTTCCAATACCGGTTAACAAATGTCCATGTTCACCACGCACCGATCCCGGGTGGCCTACATTGTTTCTCTTTTCACTGAAGAGGCACTGACTTAGGCCACCCTACTCTGGGAGGGGAATAGCCCCGATCAGCGACTCTCCTGCTTTCAACCGTACATTCAAATTGGTGTTTGATGTTCCTGGACGTGTATCTTCTGCTTCAGCTTCACTCTTCTGGATTCGCCATGGAACTCTCACGGTGGGTCAATAGGCCATTGAGTTTCGTAACTTTGTGGCTTAGACCGGCTGGAATATTGAAGCTCAAGTAGCAACCTTTTAGCAGGGACTCTCGGAGCACTTAGAAGATGAGCTAACTGGTCGGGACCTCCCTAAGGACCTTGAGGAGTTAATTTCTCTTGGCATACGGATCAATCTCAGAACGCAGGAACGCCTGTCTAAGAAGTGCCATGCTGTTAGGAGACCGATTACGCAGTTTCCCCCAAATTTCGTTTCTCCATCTCCTCCAGATGATGAGCCTTTGCAGCTAGGTACTAGCACACTGTCAGAACAGGAGAGAAGCAAGAGACATACCTTGGGATTGTGCCTGTATTGTGGGTCCCAGGACCACTGGATCCATGACTTCCCGATCATTGTGGGGCCCGGAAATTGCCTGTGTCCAGTGAAGTTGGAAGAACATTCGCAGGACAATGCTACCATCCCTCCTCCCTCTGTGCCTTCCTGGATTGTTCTACTGGTTTCCCTCTCATGGGGTTCATCCTCAGTCTCTACTCAGGCCTTTGTGGTGCAGCCGGTAACTTCCTTGATCTTTTGTTCGCCAAAAACTATGCAATTCCCTTTTGTTCTTTTGGAGATTATGTTACAGATTGCGGCGATCGACGGAAGACCCTTAGGACCCGGTACCATCATCCAGGAGTCCCTTCCCCTGGTAGTGAACATAAGAGTCCTACATAAGGAGCTACTCCCTTTCCTAGTAATCAACGCACCCTCAGCACCTATAGTATTAGATCTCCCTTGTTTGCGTGCCTACAAACCTTCTGTTGACTGGCTAATGGGGCAAGTGACCACATGGGACTTGCTTGTCTGTACCTTGTCCCAGCTCTTACTTACCGCTGTCGTCTGTATCTCTCTCCTATGACCTTACCCTTGCACACCAGGATTTTTGGGAAGTTTTCAACAAGAAGAAAACTGAGGGGATTCCACGGCATCAGGCATTCAATGACCCAATCCTCGGATCCAGGAGCCATTCCACCGTCTCAGACTATTCCGGCAGTTTCTTCTACTCTTCCATCGTCCACCTCCAAATCTGGAGGTCTCGCAGTGGAAGACAAGGTCCAGGAGCTAAAGTCTCTCTGGAGGAGGATTCATGCCAGCGTAACGAAAGCCTCCCTTCAGCAGAATGATCACGCGGATAAGCGTCGGTGACCAGCTCTGCAGTTCCAGGTTGGATATTTTGTTTGGTTATCTACCAGGAACATCGGTCTAAAGAGTCCTTCCCTGAAGCTCGGGCCCAGGTTCATAGTTCCCTACATGATTGCAAAACAAGTGAATCCGGTCACGTTCAAATTGGAGTTACCAGATACCCTAATTATCCGCCATAACCGCTGCGTCACAGGAAGTGACGTCACCGGACGTGACGTATGCGGAATGATCACCAAGTGACTGTACGAGCGGCATCCCCCCACGAGTCACCTACGGCTCTCTCCAATGAGTGTTAATACTGTGCAAATGTGAGTGTATTACCTATGTGTATTTATGCCATAATATACCCTTATGCACTACACCATTTTGTGCTCTCTTTTTTCATTATATTCTTGGGAGGTCCACTCAGAAATTACGGACTTCTATAGCCCATCAGATTTACTGAATTGACACCTATATCATCAGAAGTCATCCATTATACCAGGGCTCCAGTCAGAGAGAGAAGGTCTCAGACACGTCTGTTTTTTACCTATACATTGTGAGTGAGACCTTTTCTAGAGATATTGTTTGCTCCTATTGTATTTGGTCTGCACTATTATGTCTTCCATTTTTTCCCTGTTTATCACCCCAAGATTTGAGCGCTCCCCACACCTGGAAGAAAAACCCTAATTATTCCTCTGGTCTTTCATGTGTCCCTCCTAAAGGCAGTGACCTGCAAAAACTCCTCTTCTGCTCCCACCATCCCAGGCCCTGTTCCAGTAGATGGCCAAGTTGAGTATGTAACTCCGTTGGATCCTGGATGACCATAGGTCTTGAGGCAGTCTCCAGTACCTTGTATCTTGGAGGATATGGTCCAGAGGATAATTCTTGGGTGAAGGCTAGTGATGTCCACGCTTCATCCTTGATACAAGGTTTCCACTGGAGGTTCCCCGACAATCCCAGTTTAAATCGACCAGAGATCTATTCTGGAGGGGGGGTACTATGAGTTTTGAAAATCTGTCCTGAGTTTTCTGAGTCCGGACCTGGACTTGCTCTAGCTCACCCTCGGTGGCAGGATCCTCCATTTTTGCCCCTGGCAGCTTCCTTTAAAAGGACAGCCCTGTAAACAGGAAGTGGCCAAGCAAAGTTCCAGTTCATGCTGAGAACATGCAACGCGCTTACCTATTGTCTTCCTTGTTACCAGACCATGTACCTCAACATGTACCTCAACATGTACCTCAACTATCCTTGTCTTCAGCCTGCCTCGACCTCGGCATCCACACCGACTACTCAACACTGCTGCCTGACCTTCGGCTTATGACTCAATTCTCTATCAGGACTCTGTCCATTTGCTAAGGTCGGTTCTTCCACCTTCCTACCTCAGCCCTGTGGATTGCTTCCTGCTTGAGACGAGCAACATTAAACAGTGATATAGAGTATCTTCATGATAAATGTGGGGTTCTGTGAATGATTCTGCCCATGCAGCGATATTTCAATGAGCAAGCGGGGGTACACATACACATGAACATCAACCCCGGTAGGGATATCACCCGCTCCTGGTTGTAATAGCTGTAACAGTTCCATTCTAAATGAAAAAGCAGCTCTGCTAAAAAGGACAGTTGCTCATGGTCTAAAATAGTCAAATACTTGCAGTGCAGCAGAGGAGAAAAGGCTCTGTTAAGGTAGGCACCCACTCTCAATCCCAGTTGTAGACTGCACTCGCTCCTTATCTCCAACAGGCAAATGCTTCAGGCCTGAAATGCATAGGTGCTGTTCAGAGGCCCACATGCCTGTGTTTGTATCCTGGATTTAATACATTTTTTCATTACTTTGGGTAAACATTTTCTCTGCCTAATACTTTTTTCAATGGAAGAGTAGTGCTCTGCCTTTTTTCTTCTTTGCACCTGCTATCAACAACATGCGGCTGCACGCTGGTACCCCAGGACTGCCTTTTTTCTTCTTTTTAAATGCTTGCAGCATGACAGTAGAGGATAGGTCACTCACTCCCCTATCCTCTATTGTGGACTGTAGCTGAAGAGGGTAGTTGCCCCAAGGGTGGTTGGTTAGGTCTCTCGGGGGGGGGGGGGAGGTAGCGAGAGTGGTTATCCCATTCATTACCATAGTGGTTACCATCCCTACCTACCTTCCCAGCAGGCCTAACCAACAATCCTGGGGCAACTACCCATTCATCCCCCAACTGTACCCCTACAACATGGGTACTCAGGTTTAACTCCTTCATTGCCTTACTTGCTAGTCACTAAGATAATGAAGCTATTTTTATTTACATTTTAATAACAGTGTACTGTAGCTGGGTGTGTTCCAGAGCTGAACCGCATTGACTTCAGCCCCGGGGACCCCTTGCTTCCCAAGTTACAGGCCCCGGTGTGGGGTTCCGGTTTCCCCCTGCAATGTTTACATCTGCCACGTCATGTGGCCAGGACATTTAAATGCACAGGAGATGCCGGGACCCCATACCTTGACCTATAGCTCTGGATTCAGGGGTTCCCCAAACCTGAAATTAATGTGGTTCAGCTCCGCCGACCCCCTGCTACAGTACCCTGTTATTAAAATGTTAATAAAAACACTGCGATCGCCCATGTCAGCTCTGAATGGAGATGCAGCTCTCTGTGCAGCTCTCTCTGTGCAACTTTTACAGATTGCGGCCAGATCGCATGGGGGAGAACTTTGAGAGAGGATGAGATACCATTGCTGTTGTCCTGTACGATATCAGGATTTTCCTACCTCGCAGTTTGAGACTTGTGGAAATGGATTCTGATTCTTTCTGAATACTGTAATAACACAAATATAAATACGTTCGATGGGGCCATGCCACACTGTTTGAGATGGCAGCAATTTTATGGAAGCTACCTGAATAGGACCCCTGAACTGTGGCTTGATGGTGGGGTTTACGGCATGTGACATGTAATCTGGTTTTGTATTCCAATTAAACCAAGTTAGGTGCTTTAATAGGAAAAAAAGGTGAGGCCTTCCGCAAACACTTGTTATTCTCTCTCGATTAGTCAGTTGGGGAAGGTATAGTGCATTCAGCCTCCTCAGGTTATGAATATGCCAAGCATATTACAGTCTCAAGTACAGTAATAACACTGCAGTGGCTTATCTAGAATTCAAAGAGTTGTGGACAGATAATATTACGATTATTATTGTTAATGAACATGTTTGATTGCAAATAAAAATATATATTTAAAATTACTCTAAATTTACACCAATATGACCATAAAGTGTATTATACAATCTATAGACGTAGCCAGACAAATTGTCCTAGTGACTACGAGAAGGTGCTAGATAACAGTCGCATCAGCACTTTGTTGTCTGTGGCTTGGCTACAACCGGCATAATTATTTATGTGGTTATTGATGTTTGTGCAGTTCAGTACGTGTGGCCGTACTGGAAATAGTGCACCAGTCCAGTGCTCAGAAACCTTTGTAGTGTAACTGTAATAAAAGCACAAGTGTTGTTGTTCCTTATAGCGTGAATATGGTAATGATGCCTGTTTAAATTCTTGTAGTTTAAGATATAAAGGAACTGCAAAGCCCCAATAGCCACATGGGGAGTGAAGGGTTATTAGGTAAAGGCACCTTTGTCATGGATTCTATATTATTTCTACTCACTCACAATTATTTTTAATTTGATTCACAGTTTTATCTTTAGAAGAAGGGTACTGCAATGGGGACTTCATTTGCCCCCTCGTATGTAAACCTCTTCATGGGCTTTTGGGAACTCACTCACATTTATTGTTAGTACTAATATTTTTCGTCAACATATTGTTTTTGATAAACGTTATTAAGATGATTTAATTTTCACATGGGATGGTGACACAGATACTTTAAGGTAAACAAGAATACCTACAGTATTTAAAATAAAGTTGTTGCAGGGTACATGCAACCACACGTGGGGTTTCTGGATAAGGCTTATTTATTGAGCCTTAAAAATACAGCACACAAAAACAAAACAGCTTCTTTTCAGCATAAAAAAACAACAAAACAGCTTCTTTTCAGCATACAAAACAAAAGCTTATTTTCAGCATGCAGGACACAGACAGTTCATCAACCATGTACTTTCAAAACAGACCTTATAGCAGTAATCTTACTTCAGCATTACAGTCCTATCTCTTGACCAGCTAGCCTGCATGTGTGTGCAGCCTGGGGGTTTTAAAACACCTTGATTATGCAGCTGGGACCTCTCTAATTTTAGGAGCTTCCCAGCTGAAAGTTAACCTTGTCACTGCTGCACTGCATACCTACACATACATCTGCCAGGCATAGAGCTGGTGACGTTCATTCACCCTGTCACATTCCTCCCCTGTTAGTCTGTGGCTGGGGCAAAGCACGACTGAAGCCCGACCATCCACCCCGTCTCTAGAAAAGAAATCAGCATTGGCATTTTCTTTTCCAGGACTGTGCTGAATCTCAAATGAGAAGGGTTGGAGGGCCATATACCACCTGATCAACCTAGCATTGGAGTCTTTCATAGTATTTAACCATTTTAATGGAGCATGGTCTGTTACCAATGTAAAATGGACTCCCGCCAGGTAGTGCCTCAAGGCCTCGATTGTCCACTTTACTGCGAGACACTCCTTATCAATTACTGAGTAGTTTTTTTCCCTTGGGAACAATTTCCAACACTCTAAAGGATCGGATGTTCCACTCCCTCAAACTGTTGCGAGAGCACTGCCCCTAGCCCTATCTCTGAGGCATCGGTTTGTACAACAAAAGGCTTATCGAAGTCTGTGCTTCTAAGGACGGGACCCTCTGATAGACACCTTTTTACCTCCTCAAAGGCTCTCTGGTACTCCCTTGACCATACCACTTGTGTAGGGGCACACATTTTTTGTGAGGACTGTTAGTGGGGCTGCAAATTCCGAGTAGTTGGGGATGAACCTCCGATAATAGCCTGCTAAACCCAACAGGAAGCGTACCTGCATTTTTGTTTGGGGGGTCGGAACTTCTTTCGGGCAGCTACCTTATCGGCTAGTGGCCTTACTTTTCCACCACCCACTGCATACCACAGGTACTTGGTTTCCGCCTTACCTTAAGCACATTTCTTAGGGTTGGCTGTGAGCCCTGCCTCTCTTAGCGACTTGAGGACCGCTTTCAGCCTATTTAGATGGGCCCGCCAGTGTTTACTATAAATGACAATGTCATCTAGGTAGGAGGCGGCATAAGCCCTATGAGGTCTCAGTACTTAATCCATGAGCCTCTGAAATGTGGCTGGGGCTCCATGCAGTCTAAATGGCATTGTCACAAACTGGTATAAACCCATGGGAGTGGCAAAGGCTGTTTTGCACTTGGACTTTTCCTCTAAAAAGATATTTGCCAGTATCCTTTTGTTAAGTCCAGCGTGGATATATATTCCGCGTTACCAAGGGCATCAATTAACTCGTCCACCCTTGGCATCGGATTTGCGTCAAACTTGGATACCGCATTGACCTTTCGGAGGTCCACACAAAATCTTACCTTCCCATCGGGTTTAGGGACCATAATTAGTGGACTACACCACTCACTGCATGATTCCTCAATCACGCCTAAATGTAACATTTCTTGTACCTCCTTCTCTACCAGGGCCTTACGGCTTTCAGGCAACCTGTAAGGATGAGAACGTACTTTTACCCCAGGTGCTGTCTCTATCACATGGGAAACTAAATTAGTTTGCCCTGGTAAATCAGAAAAAACATAATTGAATTGTGTAATTATTTCTAACAAGTCCCCTTTTTGTTCAGAGGACAATTGTCTACCCATTGGGATTTTATCGTCACCCAAGATGTTCTCCCATGGGGCTGAGGACCCAGGTAAGTTTCCTCCTCCACCGGGTGGATGAATAGAGACCGCTGCACCTTCCAGGGTTTCAGCAAGTTCACATGGTAAATTTGTTTACCCTTCCTGGACCCTGGTTGAGCGATCTCGTAATCCACATCACCCGTGCGGCGGAGTACTTCAAATGGGCCCTGCCAGTTGGCTAGGAGTTTACTCTCACAACTAGGTAATAATAACATCACCTGGTCTCCCGGGTGAAACACTCTCATGCGAGCATTCTGATTGTAATGTCTCTCCTGACTGTCCTGGGCTGATCTAAGATTCTCCCTAGAAAAATGGCCGACCACATCTAGGTGCATATTAAGGTCTAGTACATATTGCAGGGTATACTTAGAAGGGGACCGCTGTTCCTCCCAGGACTCCTTTAGGAAGTCTAGGATTCCCCGGGGTTGATGGCTATACAATAATTCAAATGGAGAGAACCCCGTGGAGGCCTGGGGAACTTCCCGCACTGCGAACAGCAGAAAAGGGAGAAGTTCAACCCAGGCTCTCTTCTCTGAATCTACAAATTTTCTCAGCATACCTTTTAGAGTTCAGTTAAATCTTTCCACCAATCCGTCAGTCTGTGGATGGTAGACCGATGTCCAAACAGACTTGACCTCTAGTAATTTTAAGACATCCTGCATCAGTTTAGCCATAAAATTTGTACCTTGGTCTGTCAACATAAACTGGGGAAGTCCAACCCGTGAGAACAGCTCCAACAATTTGTTGGCTAATTGCTTCGCCGTTGCTGTCCTCAGGGGGAACGCCTCAGGATATCTTGTTGCATAGTCGACTATTACGAGAATAAACCTGTATCCTTTCGCAGAAGACTCCAGCTGTCCTACCAAGTCTACACCAATCCTCTCAAAGGGAACGGGCACCAAGGGTATAGGAACCAAGGGGGCTGGATTTTGTCCCATCGGACTAGTTAGCTGGCACTCAGGACATGCCGCACATAACTTAGCAATGTCACTATGCATCCCTGGCCAATAGAAGCGGAACGAAATACGGTCCAAGGTTTTATATCTACCCAGGTGACCACCCCAAGGGACAGTATGGGCTAGAGTGAAGACAGTTTTAACAAATGCCTTGGGAACCAATATTTGTCTGGTGACCTCCCCTGTTTGTGTCTGCTTGTTCACCCTATACAGGATATCATTCGACAATTCAAAATGAGGGAACACCATTACCCCTTGTGCATTCAATATCTGGTCATCAATCTTTACCACTTTATGATATTGTTTGGCCAGGACTGGGTCTTCCCTCTGCCTCTGGCGAAAATCAGGGAGACATAGCTCTAGTAAATCCCCAGGGCCTATCTCTCCCTCTTTCTGGCCATCCCCAGTTATGACTTGTGCCTTATGCCTATTAGTATGACCACCTTGAGTCCCAGATTTCTGCAACCAGTCCTGTTTGTCACAGCGTCTTTGCCTCCGAGTCTTTGGAACCCGGTGTCTACTGGGGAACAGGTTGGCCGAAAAGGGGAACAGTTTACCAGGTTTCTCCTGAGTCAGAGAATGAGGCTCCTCCTGAGAGACTGGAGCCATTAGGTTTGAAAAGAAAGGCCAGTCACGGCCGAGCAAAACGGGGGCAGGGAGCCAAGGAGCGACTCCTACTTCGATCCTGGCCTCCTGACCTTTCACCTGTAGCAGGATTTTGGCCGTCGGATACCATTTTACATTGCCGTGTATACACTCTATACTCCATGGGGAGTCAAAGGAAAGCACGTCAGGCGGTAACTTTTCCCGGAAGACCAGTGTTTTTCCAGAGCCTGAATCTATAAGGGCCTGGACGGTTTTACCACCAATCAGGACTGGAAGTAGCCAGGGCTTGCCACTTTCTCTGGGGAAGGCCTAGGCGACTGTAATGCTGAAGGAGCATTCCATCTGTGGACAGTCCACATGACAGTGGCCTTGTTCTCCAAAGGCCGAACATGGAGAGGGTTCCCTTGCCGGAGGGTGCCATGGATACCGCTCAGCGGGACCGGATACTGGAGACCAGGCCTCCGATGGGTCCTGTGTGCGACGTCCTCTGAAGTTCCTCTCATTTATCGATGAGCCGACATCAGGAAGTAGATGAGGGTCTCTGCGGGGACCAGCATTTGAATCCCTCCCTTGCTGGAATGACTGCTCCTTCCGTGGGACTTGGCGGTTGCATATGGATGGGCCGTAGGTTCCCCGTTGGTCCGACCTCCTTCTTTGGCATCTGCAAGTGCCGGTGGAGTCGGATCCGTCGGGTCCAGGACAATCGCCTGGTCCTCGGCCCCAAGGAAGTTCTCAACGAGTTGGACCGCCAAAGCTAGGGTTTCAGCAGCATGGCGTTTTACCCAAGAGCGTGCGGAAGGGGGTATTACCTGTAGGAATTGTTCCATAACAACTTGCTCAAGAATTGCATCCTTAGTGCGCTCCTCGGGTTGTATCCAGCAAGTACACAAGTCTAATAACCGCTGAGTGAGGACCCGAGGTCTCATCTTAGCAGTGTACTTCAGGCTCCGGAACTGCTGCCGGTAGGTCTCTGGGGTCAGACCTAAGCGATTCAGTATGGCGGCTTTTACTTGTTTGTAAACCATTGCCTGGTCCGCTGGGAGGCCTGATATGAGGCCTGGGCTTCTCCTATGAGGAGCGGGGCCAAAGCGGTTTCGCAGCGATCTGTAGACCAGCCCTGGGCTTCGGCAACTTTTTAAAATGACAGTAGAAAAGCCTCTGGATCCTCGTTCAGAGTCATTTTCCTCAGGAGGACAGGGGGTTTGTTCGCAAGTTCTGGACTGGCAGACCCTTGGGATTGAGTCAGCAACCTGGCCATCTGCTCATCCTGTGCTTTCTGATGCTGGATTAGGAGCTGGGTTTGCTGCTGCAATAGTCTTTCATCTCTCTCTACCTGTAGTTGGGCCTGCTCGCACAGAAACGCTTTTTAAAATTCTTCCATTTATTTTTTGTGTGTGTGTAGCCCTTCAACTGCAGGGGCATCTCAAAATCCCGGCACTTCTGACACCATATGTTGTAGGGTACCTGCAACCACACGCGGGGTCTCTGGATTAGGCTTATTTATTGAGCCTTAAAAATACAGCACACAAAAACAAAACAGCTTCTTTTCAGCATAAAAAAAAACTAAATAAGCTTCTTTTCAGCATACAAAACAAAAGCTTATTTTCAGCATGCAGGACACAGACGGTTCATCAACCATGTACTTTGAAAACAGACCTTATAGCAGTAATCTCACTTCAGCATTTCAGTCCTATCTCTTGACCAGCTAGCCTGCATGTGTGTGCAGCCGGGTTTTTTTTAAAACACCTTGATTATGCAGCAGGGACCACTCTAATTGTTAGGAGCTTCCCAGCTGAAAGTTAACCTCGTCACTGCTGCACTGCATACCTACACATACGTCTGCCAGGCATAGAGCTGGTGACGTTCATTCACCCTGTCACAAAAGTGTTCATAAAGACTGATTTCCCTTTTATTTATCAAGTTTTTATTACCTGTTTTTTCTCCATACGCTTTAATATCACTACATACTACAATGCTCATTTGTTATATCCCCAATAGCTGTTAAAGCTAATTTTGGCAACATTTGTGCAGGTAGTAAAGAAGAAATACGGAAAATGTAATTGGATTATAAATGTACTGTAGATATTTTTGGAATGGAACTTCCCAAAACATAAAATTGATTTTTTTATTAATGTAGATCTTACAATTAAAGTGGAAAACATTCACAAATAATAGTTCTTTAAAGAAAACCGGTGCCTGTGTATCTTCAGTTCCTTATACTATCAAAGGACATTTTAAAAATAAAGTTTAGCCGTACAGTAGATTTAGAAATATTATGACTGCATATGTTCTAATAGTGGTGAGCTGATTTTACTTTTACTAATGTTACAGTATGTTACTGATGAGTAAGCCTTTTCAGTACAAGGACACATTTGTAAGACCTGGAACAGCAGATGCTGAACAGTCATTACAATTACAATTAAACATAATTTAAAAAGTATCATACGTTAGCTACAGTATACTTAATATGCATCAATGTAGCTTGCCTCATTTATAGTTGCAGAGCTTTTCTTTTTGACTAGTTATAAAGGATCTGTTGGAAACATCCTGGATGACTGCTGACAGGAAATGATGTCATCTTGTACGAAGCTAACATGGACATCTTGCTTCCTGGAAAATCCTGCCCTTATTCCCCAGACAGGAAGTAAGCCTCTCTCTGCCCTTTAAATAGCAGGCAGTTGCCCTTGAACTCTATTCGTGCAAATTACTTGTTACCCTGTCCTGTCTGAGCTTTCCCATGCCTTTATTTTTCCTGCCGTCTGCCTCGACCTCCGAACCGGACCTGACCACCCTGCCGCCAGCCTCGACCTCAGAACCAGACCTAACTACCCTTTGCCTGCTGCCTACCTCAACCTTTGAACCGGACCTGATTACCCCTGCATCCCAGGCCAAGGTCGATGTATTACTCCCTATCTCTGCCCTGCGAGTCCGTATCCTGTTTTGCAGTAAGCAACTTTACACTAGTGTAGGACTGGTCTGACATCTGAGCCCTAAAATACTATGATACCATACAACGGATTTTGCTGAATATAAGGCTTTATATAGCATTTAAATAAATAGATTTTGCTTGTCATTAAAAAAACTCTGGACAATATATTATGATTATAATTTTAGGATTAATGTATTACATGAATCTAAATACATGAGGTTTGTCTCACATACACCATTATGAGTTTTCCAAAAATATAGAAATAAGAGTCCCATTTCCCCAATTAAGGCTGCTGTGGTAGGGTCAATTTAGGGCCATGTTATGGATAAAATTAGCTCTTCAGTTCAGAATTTTTTTTTCAGTACAAACATACCATATGTACTCAAAAAATATGTATTTACAACTGGTGCTACCTTGCACAGCCCTGCCTAAATGCTCTGTTAGAGTGATGCTCACCTTAGTAGCTTCCAGCCCGGTCTAGAATCATTCCAGTAGTACAGCTCAACCCCCTTATAACGCTGAGCTTGGGGTCCAAAGAATCACATCGCGCTACAAGAAGATCACGTTAGAAATAATGTACATTGTACAATAAAGTATTTAAGATACCAATAATCGTATTGTAAAGTATTCAGAAATTCAAAAATTTGGAACCACGCTTGCATCGCGTTATAAGCGGATTCGCGTTGTAATGGATCACGTTATAATGGGGCTGAGCTGTATATTCCATGTATTACCTCTACAGGCATCAGCAACAGTGTTGCTCCCTCTAACTTTTATGCCAGTGTGGGTAATCAGCACTCACTGCAGTCCACCTGTGCTGTACTTGTGATGTGCTTTCAAACAGCCCAGCACAACATCTGTTAACCCCTTCACTACCATAGTTGCCAACAGATGCTAAACTGATACGTATTTTTGAGAGCACGTATTCATCTAGACTGTTACTGCCATTTGTACACTTTGTGGACATAACGTGTTTATAAAACAGCTGCTACTTTTGTTAATCGAGAGAAGCAGCTTCACACCATACTAAATAAGGACCTGAGGCATATACTGTATTTACTATGCAGTGCTATTCCATAAGATATCTTCCAGGGCCAGAACACACCTTACCATCCATTAATTGAAGTGGGCCATAAGGTGTCATCCGACACAGCTGGGTGTCTGTATGACATATCAACAAATTTAAAAGCATTGTCCTCCATCTTTGTGTTCTTTCTATCGTTGTTTATGTATGACTCTAGTTAAAGAAATTGATGCATCTTTACTACTTGTCTCTCTCTATCCCGTTATTATTTTTTTTCTCCTGTCTCTGGTGAAGGTTAACAGTAATGTGAATTAAGGGGTTCTTGTGGGAATGATTGCATTACTTTCAGTTATCTGGTTTGAAAAAATAAAAATAATTCTTGAAAACATGTACACTTATATAAATTAGTGGAATAAAGTGTTTGTGAGAATAAAACAAAGGAAATCCTGTTATTGGTGTACTCCTTGTGATATTTTATTATATTGGATAATATTTTTTTTAAATATTCACATAAAAAATATTGAAGGCAGGACCTCTAATAAAGAACAAATGTGCTCTATTTACATGGGATACATCTTATATGCAATAACCAGCATTCAAATAGCTAAATATTGATAAAGACTTTTGACCCTCAGACTCCATTCTGCTGATGAATCACTTCTCTTGTGAAGTCTGATTTTCAAACTAACAATGGAGGTATATCCCATATCCATATTTTTTCTAGACTTAATAATTTGAAAATCAATAGACGGATCATTAACAACAACAACTTATAGAAGACCTACTGTACATCTACCAATAACTATTTGAGGGCAGATAGACATCACCCCTATCCATTAATTTGTGTAATACTTGTACTTTAGGTTAATATTTGAAAATCTGTACAATTGTTGGCAAATGCTTGGTTTTATTTCTTTTAAATGTATTTTGGTTCATTGCTTTGTATAACTCTTGTGTTTTTTTGTTGATTTTTGTCATTCTTATTTGTTTTTTGTGTTTGATTTTTAGTAATGGTATTTTTTGGTGTTTTCTTTGATTTCTTTTTTGTATTATGTTGGTGTTTTGATTTTAAACTCTGGTGTTTCTTTGGTATTTGTTTGATTTATTTATTGTTTATTGATGATGTTTTGTTTTTTTAATTATACAGCTTCTTTGGTATTTGTTTTATTTATATCTGTTTTTTTGGTGTTTACATTTATATTGTTGTTTATTTTTTGGTAATTGTTTTGATTGAATTTAATTTTTTGGTTGTTTATTTTTTAGCTTGCCTATTGACTGTCATAGTGCTAAAGCATGTCCATATTATATGGTCATGATATACCACTGTGCAAAGCAATTGGTTTCTTGGCATTTGTAATGTGTTTTTTTTTATCTATGTAATGTGTTTTATTTTGGGGCTGATTTTTATTTTTAGGTTACCCATTCATTGCTATAGTGGCAAAGCATGCACATATTTATATAGACAAGTGAATACAAAAGCACAGATCTGGCGCTCAGGTGAGTACAACTGGCAAAAGTGAGCATAATTGAACAAGGCAAACAGTGACCCCCAGTGGTAGAAGGCTAGCCAAAGTGATATGATGTCCCAGGGTGATATAAGAAACCCAAAAAACAGTAAAATTACATAAAAAGATCCCTCTCAACCTTCAAACATGGAAAATTTCTTCTTTTTCCTTACAGAACCATAGGCAAATGGAGTGAGTGAGTGGGATACCACATATGCAAAAAAGAAGAATAACACAATAGTGCAACACAGTAGACTGGATAACGAAAACACAGGAAATCTGCAAATGTTATACTCACATACGTGTGAGCAAGTAAACATGTCACACTCAATAGGTATACAGGAACTTCGGTCCAATGCAAGTGACCCTCTGGGCATAGAAAAGGTGTAGGGGTGTACTAGGATAGGAAACGGAAAAACACCATAGCGTAGACTGTATACAACATGAATTTAATAAAGAAACTCACAAGTGCGCACTTACAATTGGTGCATTATAAACAAGCAAATAGGAAATGGTTAATGGAGCGAAGACGTCCTCACAGCTCCTCCAAGTGTCAAAGTCCACGCCTGGTGAAACACAGAACGCCGTGCGGATGATGCACCAGATTGCGGCCGCAAGAAACACCAAATCTGCACAGCGCTGGTACACCACGATGCCACACCATTTTCTCCTTTGATTCAACGCGTTTCACTGCAATCAGCAGCTTTGTGAGGAATTGTACACCCTCTACTAATTGCTATCTTAATATAGCTCAAACTGGTTCTTCATTGGTTCCATTCAAGATGGCATGAATTAGGAATGGACCAATTGTGACACGCTAGAATCTGCGTGCAACCACTCAATGCCTTTTTCTGCACGGACAACCAATGATAAACCCTTTGTGGACAATAATAATGCCTCTTAGTACCGTGGGAAGGGAAGACACAGGGACAACCAACTCACAACCCTGTCTCATGATCATGCAGACTAATTCTGCAATCCTAAAGCATATCTACTGTATCTGACATATATACAAAGATTAAAACAAATACAAAACATATATAATAAACATAGTCATACACACGGAATCAAGGGCAAAATGTATTCCAAAATGTTAAATTAAAAGAATTCAGAACATAACCCCTATCTCTACACTCTAACTAATGTATTGAAAATAACCAAATGCTTATATCTCTCTACAGTAGTCAAGCAGGGGGAGCCGTGTGCAACATGAAAATAGAGAGTTACAGAGAAACATAATTTTAGTATTGACAAAAAAATCACATAGAGCTAACATTCACACTAATAACAACCATTAAAGTGATCATTCAGTGAAATTCCTATAGACATATCCAATGGGATAATTTATGCACATACTCCAGAACATTACTAAAAATTATTTCCATATCAATAATGGACAAAGATTGAATTGTACTGTTATCCTTCATAACATAAATGATGTATATGCAAATGATAAAGATTAAACTGCACAAAGCTTATAATGGATAATATATAATATATTGATTCTCGTGGTTAATTTGGTACAAAATTAAAAATATATAAATAATCGAAAGAGAAGAACAAGTCACTTAAAAATTATTTAGTTCATATAATTTAAAAAGGTTAAGAAATATTAAAAATTATTTTTAAAAAAATGCATTAAAAATATTTTCAGATACATGACCCCTTGAATGTTTTAATGTTAATCATTAAAATAGCATATTGACAGAGAGATCTGTCAATCCACTAAAGATAATCGTTGAATGAGCCAAAATTGCCCCATAAGGGAGGACAGAACTGTAATGGGGAGTATGTGCCATACTAATACATCTCTCTTTGGATGCCCGAAGACCATGATGAAATTTATCTAAAGTTAAACCAGAAAGACACCTAAATCAATGTCAGCATTTAGCCCCAACGGTATCAGAGTTTTTAATTTTAATACTCTTGGGAGATATAAACACATACGTTAAACTCAAAAATGATCCAATCACTATTTATCAAAAAGAACTATCTATATCTATACTATTAAATAAAGGCAAGGAGATGGGGATCCTAAATAAAAAATAATTTGATTTCTTGTTGGCTGAATGTCCCAGATTACCGATCTTTCATTTTTTGCCAAAAGTGCACAAGTCTATAACCCACCCACCTGGTTGACTAATAATCTCAGGCATGTGTCTGTGACACAGAATTTATCTAAGTATATTGATAATTTTTTACAAAAGTATGTCACAGGCCCTAGGTCTTATCAGAAGGACACGCCAGATGTTTTAAATGTAATAGAAAGTTTTGTTTGGACCGAGGGATTAATTTTGGCTACTTGTGATGTCACATCCCTGTACACGTCAATAGGACATGAACAGGGATGTGCTGCTGTTAAAAAAGCTTTGGAACGAGATCCTGAGATGCTGACAGACCAATCTGGATTTATTTTAGAAGGGATAGAGTTCATTTTAAATCACAACTATTTTAGTTTTAACGGTTAGTTCTTTTTACAAAGTGTGGTACCGCCATGGGTCCAGGTTTGCGCCGAGCTATGCCAATCTATTTATGGGCGACTGGAAGGACAACTACATCTAGTCCTACCCAGGCCTCGGCGCTGTCTTGGTCCTATGGCGGCGCTACATCGATGATGTTTTAATTATATGGAAGGGGAGTGAAATAGAGTTAGAACAATTCATGATTTATATTAATAATAACAACAATAATTTAAAATTCCCACATCAATTCAGTACTTCCTCCATTGATTTTTTTAAATCTTTAAATCTTTTTTTAAAGATTCGGACCTTTTTAAACCCGTCGACACCAATAATTTTATATTAAGGACAAGTTGTCATCACCCTCAATGGGTCAATAATGTCCATTTTGGGCAATATCGGCGTTTGAACCGAAATTGCTCTGATAATAAAGACTTTGAGTTACAGTCAGAATGTCTAACTAAAAGGTTTCTAGACAGAGAATACAAGAAGAATGTATTAGATTATGCCTTAGAGAGAACAAAAGCAGTGGATAGAAAAGATCTACTAAAGTCCAGACAAAAAAGAAACAACGATACTGGACAAAAGAAAGTGGAGTGAGCCTTCCTAATCAACTATAACAGAGAGGCAGCAGGCATAAAAAAGATAATAAGAAAACATTGGCACATAGTAAAGAACGATCCCATTCTCAAAGATGTTGTGCCTGAAATGCCTGGAGTAATCTTTTGTAAATCAAAGAATTTTACAAATGAGTTAGCTCCTAGTGCTCTAGTTAAAAATAACTCTACAAGAAAAAAATGGTTAAATCAAATTAAGGGGTTCTATGGCTGCATTTCTTGCAAAGCTTGTAAAAACAAATCTACAGAGACAAAAGGGTTCAAATCAAATGTGACCAGTGAAACATATATGATTAAAAGCCATATTACATGTCTGACTGATCATGTAATCTATGTACTGGAGTGCCCCTGTGGCCTCCAGTACATAGGAAAGACAACAAGACCCCTGAAAGTCAGAATCCTAGAGCATCTAGGCAATATCAGGAGAAAGCTCTCCACACATAGTGTACCAAGACATTTTGAGTTTTGCCATCAAGCAGATTACACTGGTCTCAAATACAAGGGGATAGAACATGTTAAGAAACACTGGAGAAGAGGAAACCGAGATGTCAATTTGACAAAAAGAGAGACTTTTTGGATACATAAATTAAAAACTCTGATACCGTTGGGACTAAATGCCGACATTGATTTAGGTGTCTTTCTGGTTTAACTTTAGATAAATTTCATCATGCATGTGTGTCAGTCAGTGTGTGCATGTGTGTCAGTCAGTGTGTGCATGTGTGTCAGTCAGTGTGTGCGTGTGTGTCAATGTGTGTGTGTCAGTCAGTCAGTGTGTATGTGTGTGTGTGTGTGTGTGTGTGTGTGTGTGTGTGTGTGTGTGTGTGTGTGTGTGTGCATCAGTCAGTGTGTGCGTGTGTCAGTCAGTATGTGTGCGTCAGTCAGTGTGTGCGTCAGTGTGTGCGTGCGTGCGTCAGTCAGTGTGTGTGTGTGTGTACGTGCGTCAGTGTGTGTGCGTGTCAGTCAGTGTGTGTGCGTGTGTGTCAGTCAGTGTGTGTGTGTGTGTGCGTCAGTCAGTGTGTGCGTGCGTCAGTCAGTGTGTGCGTGCGTGCGTCAGTCAGTGTGTGTGTGTGTGTGTGCATGCGTCAGTGTGTGTGTTTGTCAGTCAGTGTGTGTGCGTGTGTGTCAGTCAGTGTGTGTGTGTGTCAGTCAGTGTGTGTGTGTGTGTCAGTCAGTGTGTGTCAGTCAGTGTGTGTGCGTGTGTGTGTCAGTCAGTGTGTGTGTCAGTCAGTGTGAGTGTCAGTCAATGTGAGAGTCAGTCAGTGTGAGAGTGTCAATGTCTCCCTCTCTCTGCATTGTGTGTGTATGTCTCTCTCTCTGCGATGTGTGTGTATGTCTCGTTGTGTTGTGTGCCCCCACCCCCCTCACGCAAAATCTGCACCCCCCCCCCTCGCACGCATATTCTGGACATCCCCCCTCCCCCGCAAATTCTGGACGCCCCCCTCCCCCCCTCGCACGCAAATTCTGCAGGGTACATGCGCCCGGCACGGGCGTGAGTGACCGAGCCCCTGTGCCGCGCGGGTTTGCGCCGTGTGCCAGTGGAGGGCTAGGAGCGTGTGGGGGGAACAACGCTGCTGCCAGCCGCTTCTGCGCATGTGTGGCGTCCGTCAGTGGCGCCATCACAACGGCGCATGCGCGGCATGGCAGCGGGTGGGGACCAGCGTTTCTACAGCGGCCGTGGCAGCGATCCCCTTCTGATGTGTGATGTGGGGAACGCAGCACTCAACCCCCTCCCTCCCCCCGTTACGGGAGCAGGAACCGTTCCATGCCTCGGCCGGGGGAGGTCAGCAGGGAGAGGTGGCGATTAAATTTTGAGGGGGAGCGGTGCCGGCGGCAAGCGCCGCCGCCGTCGCATGTCAGCAGGTGGGGGAAGCAGTGCTCGTTAGGAGCTGCGGCGGCGAGTAAATGTTGAGCGGATGGGGGGGAACGTGTAAGCGACCGTGTGGGGGGGAGCATGATGGTTAGGAGCGGCGCCGGCGGCTATCGCCGCCGCCGCCGCATGTGATTTGCCAGAACACAGCCTGGCCTCAACTGCCAGCAATGTTACGTCAGCACTTTGACGTCACATCCGTTTCATTTTCTATCCCCACAATCCATTTTTGTACCATTAGGAATGAGGTGCCACTAAAGAAGTTTCACTTCAAAAAGAATTTGATTTCTTGTTGGCTGAATGTCCCAGATTACCGATCTTTCATTTTTTGCCAAAAGTGCACAAGTCTATAACCCACCCGCCTGGTTGACTAATAATCTCAGGCATGTGTCTGTGACACAGAATTTATCTGAGTATATTGATCATTTTTTACAAAAGTATGTCACAGGCCCTAGGTCTTATCAGAAGGACACGCCAGATATTTTAAATGTAATAGAAAGTTTTGTTTGGACTGAGGGGTTAATTTTGGCTACTTGTGATGTCACATCCCTGTACACATCAATAGGACATGAACAGGGATGTGCTGCTGTTAAAAAAGCTTTGGAACGAGATCCTGAGATGCTGACAGACCAATCTGGATTTATTTTAGAAGGGATAGAGTTCATTTTAAATCACAACTATTTTAGTTTTAACGGTTAGTTCTTTTTACAAAGTGTGGTACCGCCATGGGTCCAGGTTTGCGCCGAGCTACGCCAATCTATTTATGGGCGACTGGGAGGACAACTACACCTGGTCCTACCCAGGCCTCGGCGCTGTCTTGGTCCTATGGCGGCGCTACATCGATGATGTTTTAATTATATGGAAGGGGAGTGAAATAGAGTTAGAACAATTCATGATTTATATTAATAATAATAACATTAATTTAAAATTCACACACCAATTCAGTACTTCCTCCATTGATTTTTTGGATCTGATGATTTTTGTTGAAGAAAAGGTTTTAAAGATTCGGACCTTTTTAAACCCGTCGACACCAATAATTTTATATTAAGGACAAGTTGTTATCACCCTCAATGGGTCAATAATGTCCATTTTGGGCAATATCGGCGTTTGAACCGAAATTGCTCTGATAATAAAGACTTTGAGTTACAGTACAGTCAGAATGTCTAACTAAAAGGTTTCTAGACAGAGAATACAAGAAGAATGTATTAGATGATGCCTTAGAGAGAACAAAAGCAGTGGATAGAAAAGATCTACTAAAGTCCAGACAAAAAAGAAACAACGATACTGGACAAAAGAAAGTGGAGTGAGCCTTCCTAATCAACTATAACAGAGAGGCAGCAGGCATAAAAAAGATAATAAGAAAACATTGGCACATAGTCAAGAACGATCCCATTCTCAAAGATGTAGTGCCTGAAATGCCTGGAGTAATCTTTCATAATCAAAGAATTTTACAAATGAGTTAGCTCCTAGTGCTCTAGTTAAAAATAACTCTACAAGAAAAAAATGGTTAAATCAAATTAAGGGGTTCTATGGCTGCATTTCTTGCAAAGCTTGTAAAAACAAATCTACAGAGACAAAAGGGTTCAAATCAAATGTGACCAGTGAAACATTTAGGATTGAAAGCCATATTACATGTCTGACTGATCATGTAATCTATGTACTGGAGTGCCCCTGTGGCCTCCAGTACATACTGCACCGACACACTTTATTCGAGCAAATGCCTGGTTTGTACCTGGCAGAAACCTGGAATCCGCCGCTGCTCACCTCTTGCATGCTTCGTTGCGTTTGCCTTCCCAGCCACGGTTCATGCCTGGCTGACGGGGGCCTGATCTGTTAAATGATAATGAGAATGATTTACTAGGCTGCGATGTTTCGATTGTCCACCAGATGGCATAAACTCATGACTTAAGTAATGTGTGGCCTTTGCAAGTTGTTTCGTTTCCAAAAAAAAGTTACTTTATCCCAGTACAGTATGCTATTGTGTAACTTGTCCTTGAGACTGAAGGAATAGTTGCAAAAAATGTATCAATTTAGGCTTTACATACAGTAATGTATTAAATAAAGACAAAGATCATTTTCACTTACACTATTCTACAGAGACATGAGTGTTCAAGTGGAGCCCGTGTTCCAAAAACCTGACAGAAGTTATGCTTATTTGATATGGGCCGCTATAAATGCAACAGAGGATAAGATGGCAACAGTTGTTCAAATTTATCAGTATTTTATCGAAAATTATGACTTTTACAGATTTTCGCCAACTCCTCATTTGTGGAAGCATGCAATAAGGAAAAGGTTATGTAGTGACCCCTGTTTTCACCGTATTGAGCCCCAATTTGTTGGAGGGTATTGGTGTGTGTCACAGGGTTTTTCCCGTATCTATGATAATGGAGGCGGCAAAAGGCGAAGGGTCGTGTTAAAACGAAATAAGAAGCGACAGTCCCTGCCAAGCAATGCGCCAGAACCAGAACCAGAACCAGCAGCAGCACCAGCTTATCATCATGGTCCCGCCGTCGGTTACAACTCTGAGATGGATTTCGCAGCCAGTTTTGATGAAGCTTGCATGTACCTAAGCGATTTCCCGCTGACTACAGGTGGGCTAGTCCCTCTGCAAAATGATGAAAGCTGGACTGGAAGTGGGCCGGCGCCAGCGCAAGCTGAATGGGAAATTTAGTACAATACTGTACAGTATGGTGAGTACTGTATTTTTGCCGTATTATTTTGGTGGGGCTGGCTGGGAACTTCTTTAGGGGGCTGACCATTACTGTACATTAAAACTTTTCATTTTGTTTTTCCTCAGAAAAGAAAACGGCTAATGGGGGGATTTCGATGGATTATATTGTACTGTATGCTGATGTTTTCCGGCCATACAGTATACTGTGTAATAAACCCGAATAAATAAAACTATGCATTTATTCTACAGTATATGTTCAGTAAATTACTGCACATACTGGGGGCGAGATGTGTTTGCAGCAGAGAGAGATTTAATAATATTGTACAGTGAGCAGGGGGTTCCCTGAGCCAGAAATTAATGATTAATGCTCAGGGAACCCCCCCCCCCCCTGCTCCTGATCAATATTATTAAAAATACGGAAAATGCTGCGTCATTACCATAGCGGATAGCCGCTAAGGCAATGAAGGGGTTAACCCACCGTGCCCGCTTTATTGTGTGTAGTGGGGATGGGTGAGGGGGGTATTTGGCCCTTGGTGTGAGTTTACGACTTGCGGGAGGGGGGGGGGGTTGCGGGTGCACTTAACCCCTTCACGATCGTAGCAGTTAATACCGCTACGGTCATGAAGGGGTTAAGCCCTCCCGCTACCCCAACCCCCCCCCCCCCCCCGCAAGCCCTCCCCAACCATCGTTGGGGCGAATACCCCATTCACCCACCCTCCCGCTACCCACAATAAAAAAATACACACACACAGCAGCCGCCAAAAAATAAATAAATAAATGACAATAAATACATTTGAAATACATTTTTATTGATAGTGTAGATGTGCAGGGGGTCTCCGGAGCTGAACCGCGTTGGTTTTAGGTCTGGGGACCCCGTGCCCCCCGAGATACAGGCCCCTTTAGGGGGTGCCGGTAGCCCTCTGCTTGGTTTAAAGGTCCGATCACGTGATCGCGGCCTGTAAACCAAGCAGAGCAGAGGGATACCGGCACCCCCTAAAGGGGCCTGTATCTCGGGGGGCACGGGGTCCCCAGACCTGAAACCTGTGCGCTTCAGCTCCGGAGACCCCCTGCACATGTACACTATCAATAAAAATGTATTTCAAATGTATTTATTGTCATTTATTTATTTATTTATTTATATTTATTCATTGTGCTGCTGCTGCAAGTCGTAAACTCACACCAAGGGCCAAACACCCCCCTCACCCCCAATAAAAAAAATTCACGCACAGCAGCCCCACAATTAATAAATAAATCTAAATAAATAAATAAAATCTATGTAAAACCCCCTCCCCTATTCTCGCTTTTAAAACGCCCTGCCTTCTCTCTAATCTATGTAAAAAACCCTCCCCCTATCCCCCTATTGTGTGTGCGTTAAACTTCCCTGCAAGCTATGTAAAAAAACCTCCCCCTATTGTGTGTGTGTTTAAATCTGTCTGGCCTGTGTTTCTGAGTGCTGAGTGCTCTGCGTTTAAAGGTCCCGATCACGTGATCGCGGCCTGTAAACCAAGCAGAGCAGAGGGATACCGGCACCCCCTAAAGGGGCCTGTATCTCGGGGGGCACGGGGTCCCCAGACCTGAAACCTGTGCGCTTCAGCTCCGGAGACCCCCTGCACATGTACACTATCAATAAAAATGTATTTCAAATGTATTTATTGTCATTTATTTATTTATTTATTTATATTTATTCATTGTGCTGCTGCTGCAAGTCGTAAACTCACACCAAGGGCCAAACACCCCCCTCACCCCCAATAAAAAAAATTCACGCACAGCAGCCCCACAATTAATAAATAAATCTAAATAAATAAATAAAATCTATGTAAAACCCCCTCCCCTATTCTCGCTTTTAAAACGCCCTGCCTTCTCTCTAATCTATGTAAAAAACCCTCCCCCTATCCCCCTATTGTGTGTGCGTTAAACTTCCCTGCAAGCTATGTAAAAAAACCTCCCCCTATTGTGTGTGTGTTTAAATCTGTCTGGCCTGTGTTTCTGAGTGCTGAGGGCCAAACACCCCCCCCACCCCCAATAAAAAAAATTCACGCACAGCAGCCCCACAATTAATAAATAAATCTAAATAAATAAATAAATAAAGACATGAAGAGAAATAAATATATACTGTACAGTATATACTTTGTATATATATATACACTGTATATATATATATATATATATATATATATATATATATATATATATATATATATATATACATACAGTATACATATATACACTGTGTATATATATATATATATATATATATATATATATATATATATATATATATATATATATATATATATATATATATATATATATATCATACAGCTATATTTATATATATATATATATATATATATATATATATATATATATACTGTATATATATATATATATATATATATATATATATACATACTGTATGTGAGTGAAAAGAGAAAAAAGTAACCCGTATGGGAGCACTCAGGTATGCAATTGATATATTTGTTTATTTATTTGACACAGTGCAAAAAGGGATGAATAAACAGTACATGATTTAAAAACACTTAAAAAAGAGGCATGGACCCTTAAACACTAATGAACAGCACTAGGGAACGACACACACTGTCAACCCTAAACATGAAAAGGATAGTGACTCAAAAAACACTAGGGAGAATCAAAGTGAATCACAATACAGTAGGTTACTGGGTTTAAAGGCACCTACTGTATACAACGCTAAGGATAATGCACACTACACACCAAAAGGTAGACTTGTCAAAGTATAAATGACAGTCTCAAAGCATCACACATCTGCATTAGCATACAGTAATATACAGTAACCAATGCCTACAGCACAAATCATGTGTAGGAAAGGTGGTAAGGTGGAATGAAATCCCTAGATGTGTAGAGCAATGAAGTTAATGAATAGCATACTGTACAGTATAAAACATAACATTACAATCCACACAGTACATTGCATTTACAGTACATTGTATACTGTAAATGATGCATAGCATTAAATCTATGCACCATATACAGTACTGTACATTCTGCAAATGAATGTTAACAATATAATTGCAAGCTACTCTACCAGTAAATACTGTACAAACACTTCCAAACAAGTCAACTTAACTACAGTATTTTAACCAAGCAAGTAAACCAAAATCAATATATACTGTAAGTAACAACCAGAAAAGACAATTTAAAAACAAACTAACCCTTACAATACCAAGGATTACATCTATCTAATTGTAAAAAACCTTATACATTATACACAGCATTGTTTAAAAACCCCTTCCCCCCTAATGTTTGTGTTAAGCAGATTACACTGAAGGGAGAGAGATATAAAGGCCTAAAGCCCCTTCCCCCCCTAATGTTTCTGTTAAACAGATTACAGTACATTGAAGGGAGAGAGATTTTACAGAAACACACATTAGGGGGGAGGGGGCTTTAAACAGATTACATTGAAGGGAGATAGATGTTTCTGTTACCAGTAAATCTCCCTCCCTGCATTGCTAACCACCCTCACCCCCTACCCACATACCGTTAACCCCCCCCCCATCCTGGCCATGGCCCCTCCGCTTCTGCAAAACAGACACAAAAATTAAAACATACAAAGTAATGTCCCCTAACCCCTTAATCACCATAGCGGTTATTAACCGCTACAGTCATGAAGGGGTTAACCCACCCTCACCCACCCACCACTCGGGATGCCTACATACCCTCCCACACTAACCCCCCCCCCCCCACCCGTGAGGCCTAACCACCCAGTCAGTACCCACAAGGGAGGCCTACCCACATACCGTTGGGGAAACACCCCACCCCCACCCCAGTACCCACAATAAAAACAGTACAATCACCCACAATAAACAGCATTCTATTTATTAAATACATTACCCACCCCCTGTGCCCCCCCCCCCCCATAAATACAAGATTTATTCTTTTACATTCAGGGTCCATAACGTAGCCCCACGCTAGTCCCCGGTGGGCTGGCAGGGCACCTGGACAGACCTACAGTTTACCAGCAGCATTCCACAGGTTCTGGAGGCCTGCTGGTGGATCCTGCCAGCACCATGGCGCTCAGGTGGTCTCCTTGGGTCACCGTGAGCCACAATTGGGTCCACACGGTAGGCCCAAGGATGTCTGGGAGCCCCGGGTCAAACCCACAGGTGTCTGCGGGGCCTCGGGTGGTTCCCATGGGGGTCTGGGGAACTCACGGGTGCTCACTACGGGTCCGCGGTGCCCCCACAGAAGTGGGACCACACATCATCATCCCCGCACCTACGGCTCGGAGGTGCCCCCACAGAAGTGGGACCACACATCGTCATGCCCGCAGACTACGGGTCCGCGGTGCCCCCACAGAAGTGGGACCACACATCATCATCCCCGCATGTGTCACCCGTGGAACCACCAGCCTGCTACCCTTTAGGATACCCGAGGATTCCCCGCGGGTGGTCTCCAGAGGTCCCACGCAAAACCACGGAAGTAACCCTGAATGTAAAAAAAATAAACCTGGCCTATACATTCAATACATACACCCTCCCCCCCAACACCTACAGTACAATAATGTGCAAAATAACTATTATCCAGATATGGATAATAGATTAATTGCCCATTATTAAAAACATTAACTAGCATATACAAATAAATAAAGTACTACTGACCTCATCAATACGAAGTGTCCGATGCCAGCGCCTTCCTTCTCTTGCCCACACAAAACATAGCCAAAACCAAGCCAATACATTGCAATTACATTCAGATATCAATTAACCCCTTAAACACCTTATCGGATAATAACCGCAAAGGTAATTAAGGGGTTAAGCCACACAGGCACGATACTCACCCTTCACCCATGAATTTGTACTGTGGCTTCATCATGCAACTATATATATATATACTGTATATATATACATACAGAGAGACAGAGAGAAAGAGAGAGAGAGAGATATACAGTATACAGTATATATATATACACACGTTATATACACACCCATGATAAACCAAATATACAGTACAAATAAATGTAGAAGGGTTATCAAAACCATACTGTTCTACAACCAAACACTTCTCCATACAGACACTACATTAAAAATCAATTTCCTTTAAAAATCCTAACTGATCTCACAATCTACTGTACTGTATATGATCACAAACCAATGAAAAAAGTCACATTCCAAAATGCATAAAATCTATGCACCATACTGTATACATTCTGCAAATTAATCAACGTAAACAAAAATCAATTAGCAATCATTATTTAGATCTCTAAACATTTCACACTCAATCATGAACAATGAAACCATTAACAGATTCACGCCTAGAGCAGAACAATTAAGCCTTTGAAAAAATATAAGTACCGACAAAAATACAACCTTTCCAAACCAAGCCTACAGTACCTACAGTATCCCTGACCTTCCTCAAACACACAATACAATACCAAGGAATAATACATCTATCTAATTTTAAAATACTTTAAACTCACAAAATAATTAAAAACACATCTAATCCAGCTTTTAAAACATCATCATTTCTTACCCTGAATGTATACTGTACAGTATATCTCTCTAGACATATATATTGTACATACATACATACAGTGGCAAGAAATGATATACCACAAAAAAATAAAAATACACAGGTTAAAAAACCTTTTGAAAAAATTAACAAGTTAAATAAAATACATTTCTTTACTGTAGTTCACTTACCATTACTTGCCCCCACCGACTCCCGTTGCCCAGCTTACTCACGAACCAATCCACGATCAGGAACCCATAAAATAATAAACCATTGAAAATAATAAACATTAAACTAAAAATCCAAACCAATCCACGGGTCTTCTACTTGTAATACACCTTCATCTGTATTCTTCTTTCTTCTATCTCCTTCCGGGCGGGGCAGGGCGTGGTCTTCTTTCCATCATCGGCCACGCCCTTGTCTTTTTCCTTCTCCGGAGGTCCTTCCTCCGCGGCGTCTGGCTGCAAAATGAGACGACATAGGCTTTTAAAGGCCTATGACGTCACATTTTGCGTCATGGTTCCCACGGTCCTGATTGGACCGTGAAAACCATGTGTGTTGGCCGATAATAAAAAAATGATGACGTCACTTAAAGGGAATGAAAGCACAGCCAATCAGAATGGCTTTGCTTCAATTGCCTTTAAGATGACGTCATGAAAAGGCACATGGCCGTGCACACATGGTACTAGAGCCAATCAGAGCGTGGGAACTTTATCCCTACTCTGATTGGCTCTGGTATACCATGTGTCAGGGGCTTGGGGGAGAAAGGATGTGACGTCAATAAGGATAAAGTTCCCACGCTCTGATTGGCTACCGTACCACGTGACAGGTTTTCATTGACGTCACATCCTTTCTCCCCCAAGCCCCTGACACATGGTATACCAGAGCCAATCAGAGTAGGGATAAAGTTCCCACGCTCTGATTGGCTCTAGTACCATGTGTGCACGGCCATGTGCCTTTTCATGACGTCATCTTAAAGGCAATTGAAGCAAAGCCATTCTGATTGGCTGTGCTTTCATTCCCTTTAAGTGACGTCATCATTTTTTTATTATCGGCCAACACACATGGTTTTCACGGTCCAATCAGGACCGTGGGAACCATGACGCAAAATGTGACGTCATAGGCCTTTAAAAGCCTATGTCGTCTCATTTTGCAGCCAGACGCCGCGGAGGAAGGACCTCCGGAGAAGGAAAAAGACAAGGGCGTGGCCGATGATGGAAAGAAGACCACGCCCTGCCCCGCCCGGAAGGAGATAGAAGAAAGAAGAATACAGATGAAGGTGTATTACAAGTAGAAGACCCGTGGATTGGTTTGGATTTTTAGTTTAATGTTTATTATTTTCAATGGTTTATTATTTTATGGGTTCCTGATCGTGGATTGGTTCGTGAGTAAGCTGGGCAACGGGAGTCGGTGGGGGCAAGTAATGGTAAGTGAACTACAGTAAAGAAATGTATTTTATTTAACTTGTTAATTTTTTCAAAAGGTTTTTTAACCTGTGTATTTTTATTTTTTTGTGGTATATCATTTCTTGCCACTGTATGTATGTATGTACAATATATATGTCTAGAGAGATATACTGTACAGTATACATTCAGGGTAAGAAATGATGATGTTTTAAAAGCTGGATTAGATGTGTTTTTAATTATTTTGTGAGTTTAAAGTATTTTAAAATTAGATAGATGTATTATTCCTTGGTATTGTATTGTGTGTTTGAGGAAGGTCAGGGATACTGTAGGTACTGTAGGCTTGGTTTGGAAAGGTTGTATTTTTGTCGGTACTTATATTTTTTCAAAGGCTTAATTGTTCTGCTCTAGGCGTGAATCTGTTAATGGTTTCATTGTTCATGATTGAGTGTGAAATGTTTAGAGATCTAAATAATGATTGCTAATTGATTTTTGTTTACGTTGATTAATTTGCAGAATGTATACAGTATGGTGCATAGATTTTATGCATTTTGGAATGTGACTTTTTTCATTGGTTTGTGATCATATACAGTACAGTAGATTGTGAGATCAGTTAGGATTTTTAAAGGAAATTGATTTTTAATGTAGTGTCTGTATGGAGAAGTGTTTGGTTGTAGAACAGTATGGTTTTGATAACCCTTCTACATTTATTTGTACTGTATATTTGGTTTATCATGGGTGTGTATATAACGTGTGTATATATATATACTGTATACTGTATATCTCTCTCTCTCTCTTTCTCTCTGTCTCTCTGTATGTACACTGGCGACACACTTTATTCGAGCTTGGCTAGTCCCACGAATTCGGGTATACCCGGGTGTATTGAGGTTTGTGACTGTTTTCTGCCCGAGTACATTGAGTTATTTTTCAGGCAGGGATTGAAGCATTTTATTCCCGCTGGCTGCAATACTGCACAGTATATATATATACACTGCATTACAATTCATGAATTTATGCCATCTGGTAGACACCCGAAGCATTGCAGCCTATTAAATCCTAATCATCCTCATTTAACAGATCAGCCGCCCATCAGCCAGGCATGAACCCAGGCTGGGAAGGCAAATGCAACGGGGCTTGTCAGAGGTGAGGAGCGGCGCATTCCAGGTATCTGCCAGGTACATACCGGGTATTTGCTCGAATAAAGTGTGTCGGTGCAGTATATATATACAGTATATATATATATAGTTGCATGATGAAGCCACAGTACAAATTCATGGGTGAAGGGTGGGTATCGTGCCTGTGTGGCTTAACCCCTTAATTACCTTTGCGGTTATTATCCGATAAGGTGTTTAAGGGGTTAATTGATATCTGAATGTAATTGCAATGTATTGGCTTGGTTTTGGCTATGTTTTGTTTGGGCAAGAGAAGGAAGGCGCTGGCATCGGACACTTCGTATTGATGAGGTCAGTAGTACTTTATTTATTTGTATATGCTAGTTAATGTTTTTAATAATGGGCAATTAATCTATTATCCATATCTGGATAATAGTTATTTTGCACATTATTGTACTGTAGGTGTTGGGGGGGAGGGTGTATGTATTGAATGTATAGGCCAGGTTTATTTTTTTTACATTCAGGGTTACTTCCGTGGTTTTGCGTGGGACCTCTGGAGACCACCCGCGGGGAATCCTCGGGTATCCTAAAGGGTAGCAGGCTGGTGGTTCCACGGGTGACACATGCGGGGATGATGATGTGTGGTCCCACTTCTGTGGGGGCACCGCGGACCCGTAGTCTGCGGGCATGACGATGTGTGGTCCCACTTCTGTGGGGGCACCTCCGAGCCGTAGGTGCGGGGATGATGATGTGTGGTCCCACTTCTGTGGGGGCACCGCGGACCCGTAGTGAGCACCCGTGAGTTCCCCAGACCCCCATGGGAACCACCCGAGGCCCCGCAGACACCTGTGGGTTTGACCCGGGGCTCCCAGACATCCTTGGGCCTACCGTGTGGACCCAATTGTGGCTCACGGTGACCCAAGGAGACCACCTGAGCGCCATGGTGCTGGCAGGATCCACCAGCAGGCCTCCAGAACCTGTGGAATGCTGCTGGTAAACTGTAGGTCTGTCCAGGTGCCCTGCCAGCCCACCGGGGACTAGCGTGGGGCTACGTTATGGACCCTGAATGTAAAAGAATAAATCTTGTATTTATGGGGGGGGGGGGCACAGGGGGTGGGTAATGTATTTAATAAATAGAATGCTGTTTATTGTGGGTGATTGTACTGTTTTTATTGTGGGTACTGGGGTGGGGGTGGGGTGTTTCCCCAACGGTATGTGGGTAGGCCTCCCTTGTGGGTAGTTAGTGGGTGAGGGTTGAGGGTGGTTAGGCCTCACGGGGTGGGGGGTTAGAGTGGGAGGGTATGTACAGTAGGCGTCCCAAGTGGTGGGTGAGGGTGGGTTAACCCCTTCATGACTGTAGCGGTTAATAACCGCTATGGTGATTAATAGGTTAGGGGACATTACTTTGAAAGTGTTATTTTTTTTCTCTGTTTTACTGTACAGCAGCGGAGGTTGCCATGGGTAGTGGGTAGTGTATTGAATGTATTTATTGGTTATTATGCGTTAACCCCTTCATTACCTTAGCGGCTATACGCTATGCTAATGAAGCCTCGTTTCTGAACTTTTAATAATATTGTGCAGGAGCAGGGGGTCCCCTGAGATTAGATTTCTGTCTCAGGGAACCCCCTGCTCACTCTACAATATTATTAAAAAGACAGAAATGCTGCTTCTTTACCATAGCGCATAGCCGCTAAGCTAAAGAATGATTCTTTAATGATGTGTGTGTTTTATTCACAGTGTAGATGTTCTCCGGAGCTGAAGCGCACAGGTTTCAGGTCTGGGGACCCCGTGCCCCCCGAGATACAGGCCCCTTTAGGGGGTGCCGGTATCCCTCTGCTCTGCTTGGTTTACAGGCCGCGATCACGTGATCGGACCTTTAAACCAAGCAGAGGGCTACCGGCACCCCCTAAAGGGGCCTGTATCTCGGGGGGCACGGGGTCCCCAGACCTAAAACCAACGCGGTTCAGCTCCGGAGACCCCCTGCACATCTACACTATCAATAAAAATGTATTTCAAATGTATTTATTTGTATTTATTTATTTATTTATTGCGGGGATGCTGTGTGTGATTATTTTTTATTGTGTTTAGCGGGGGTGGGTGACGGGGTTTATAAATGTGAGTTTATAAATAAAATAAAGAATATTATTTATAGGGGCCTTAGAACAGAAGTTCCCACGCCAATTGCGCGCTCATTGCTCTTTTGTTACAATGTTGCTGGTCTTGCGGGTTTGCAGTCTGGCAGCAAAAAGCAGTTTGTAGTACTGAGTGTGAGATAAAGTAACCAGTTCTTTTATTGCTGAAGTCGCCACTAAAAACTTTTATTTACAAATACAGTACAAAAACCGTGCAACACACAACAACATTCAGTATCCTTTGTTTAAGTACAGCAGGTACTATAGGGTAAAACATGTACTGTACAGTACAGCACAACATTACAGTATGGTCTCACTGAAAGTCCTCCCCATTTTCCAGCCATGGCCGATGCCTTGCATGGCGCAAAACGCCATTAATGCAGTCTCTAACGCCTCTCATTACAGGATCTGTAACAGGGTAATAGCGCTGCATTTCTTCCACAATCTTTTTCCTTAAATTGGCAGGAAGGGCATTTTTTTGGCGATTCCCATCATAGTTCACTTTGAACACCCACTCGCAGTACAATGTGTAGGGAACATGGTGTTTAAATATGATCAAGGCATACTTGTGTGGTATACCAGCACTCCTCACCCTATACTTCTCCCTCAGCGCCGGTGTCAGATCGCACAGGGAGATGTCGGGCACTGTTTGTATGCGAGCGGGTGTAGGAAGTCTTTTGGGAGCGGGTGTACTTGAGGCGATGGGCAATGGTAGGGTGTCTGGGAGGAAGCTTTCCTCCGGTAGTGGTCGCCGGGTTGTCTCCTGGCGTGGTCTAGATGGGGTTGTCATGTCCTCCTCAATAGCATAGTACACTGTATCTTCTGGTGGAGGGGGTGTGCTTGGTGATGGAAGGGGGTCGAAGGTACCATGCATCACATCCATGTCACCCCCCTGCTCCAGCGTCGGGGAAACAGGGGCATTAACACCGAGCAAATAATGTATGCCCGCTATGTCTGCCTCTATCTTGTCCATCCGTTGATCCATCCGTTGCTCCATATGTAGCATCCGTTGATCCAGCCGTTGCTCCATATGTAGCACCGACTCCAGAAGCAGATCTAGCTTTGCCAGCACACTAGAATTCCCGGGGAGATCCACACTTAGCCCATTCAGGATCCGGTCCAACGAGCTGCTTGTGCATGGCATCTGGAGATCTGGGGGGATGGGTGCAACGGAGGATGAGATGGGGGTTCCCTGGAGAGAAGCGGCATCGATGGAGAGTGGAAGAGGTGACCTGGGGATGCCCGGTACAGGAGAAGCTGCAGCGTGGTGGAAGAGGGATGGAGAAGGTGACCGCTGGATTTCCGGGAGAGAAGCAGAGTCGTCCAAGAGCAAAGGAGACAGTGACCCGTTGATTTCAGAGGCAGCAGCATCTTCAGATGGAACCGGAGAAGATGGGGGTGGAGAAGCCGGGCTGAAGATTTCCGGGACAGCTACAGCAGAGTCGTCGAAGCATATGGGAGCAAGTGGTCTGCGGATTCGGTGAGTTGGCTGCCATGCGTCTTGCGAACCGAGCACAGTACCGTATTTCTTCTTCACATAATAAGGCTGACGTGTTTTAAAAGCCTTAGCCTTTGGGGTCAGCAGAAGGTTTTCTTTGTTGGCCTTAGCCTGTCGCTTTGCCTTTGGCTTGGGAACGGTAACTGCCTTTCTCTTTTTCAGTGTGGCAGGCACAGCAGAGGTGAGATGATTCTTTCGTCCATAGAACCGGGGATGCTCCATGTAAGCGGGAGGCACAATGCAGTATCTGGACAATGCCTCAGATAAAGATCAGCAAGTGGTGGGCTATGCAACGTGTACAACCTTTTATGCATGGCGGCCAGGTACAGGTGTTGAAAGTGGGTGGTCTGTTATGTGAGTCATTAACATATAAATACACCATCCATTTTGTGGATTCACTGCACATTGAATACACATCGACTAAACATCGAATACACATTCTTGTGTTTGTATTTCTTTCTACAGTACTCGCAGCAATGCCTGTTAAGAAGATTTCAAAGGATCTCAGCATGAGAATGAAGGAGATGTACACGAGCGGACAACGAATTGCAGATATCCAGCGCTGGTTAACTGCTTCTGGCCTCGTTGTGCCATCAAGCACTGTGTGCTATCATGCACAAGGAAAAAACAGAGACCGCAAAAAGGCACCAAGGGTAACAAATGCGTAAGTACTGTATACTGTATTTATAAAACTTAACCAAAAAAAATATAGAAAACTGTAGTGTACATCTACAGTATACCGTATTTATATAGTATATTTATTATATTACAACAGTATATACTGTAGTGTACTGTATGTGTGGTCAATTTATATTTTTTGTGCAGCAGTATACACTTTTGGTATATTGCAATTCATCTTACAACGAAATATACAGTATATGATGTGTATTTATTATGATATAACAACAGTATACCGTATTTATATAGTATATTTATTATATTACAACAGTATATACTGTAGTGTACTGTATGTGTGGTCAATTTATATTTTTTGTGCAGCAGTATACACTTTTGGTATATTGCAATTCATCTTACAACGGAATATACAGTATATGATGTGTATTTATTATGATATAACAACAGTATACCGTATTTATATAGTACAACAGTATATACTGTAGTGTACTGTATGTGTGGTCAATTTATATTTTTTGTGCAGCAGTATACACTTTTGGTATATTGCAATTCATCTTACAACGGAATATACAGTATATGATGTGTATTTATTATGATATAACAACAGTATACCGTATTTATATAGTACAACAGTATATACTGTAGTGTACTGTATGTGTGGTCAATTTATATTTTTTGTGCAGCAGTATACACTTTTGGTATATTGCAATTCATCTTACAACGAAATATACAGTATATGATGTGTATTTATTATGATATAACAACAGTATACCGTATTTATATAGTATATTTATTATATTACAACAGTACTGTATACTGTATATTTTGTCTATTTATATTTATAGTACAGCAGTATACATTTTTTGTATATTTATATTTACTGTATATTACAACATTACATGTACAGTATACAATATACATTTTATATTGCTGCATATTAATAACACAATATAATTTCTTTGCATTGTAGGGAGACTACTCTTCTGGTGGACAGAATAAGTGAGGAGAATGATGAGAGGAGCGCATTAAGGGTTAAAAACACTCTTCAGGAAAACCACAATCTGACTGTATCCGAGAGCAGCATAAAGAAGATGAGACGCAGAATTGGATGGAAATATGGACGTGTGAGGTTAGTAGTGGACAGTACAGGAGGTACTGTACTGTAAAGTAAAAATGTTGTTTTGCAAACTGTACTGCGCTGTGACGCTAACATTTTTTATTCATTGTCATTACAGAGCGTACCCCATGATACGGGACGCAAACAAAATCAAAAGAGTGCTCCAGGCCCAGGCATGGATCGACAGCGGTGAGACTTTCCAGGATTGCATCTTCACTGATGAGTCTACTGTGTCGCTGGAGAGATTTGCAAGATTTGCGTTCCACAAAAAAGGCCGCATAACTTTGAAGCCACGGCCAAAACACCCTGTGAAGCTGCATGTGTGGGGTGCCATCTCTAGGCGTGGACCGGGATGCATTGTCGTCTTTGAAGGTACAATTTCTCAAATATAATGCCGCCTAATGCACTGTACTTGACTAGTGTTGCCTTACCGTATGCACTGTACTGTACTATTGAGCACTTTTCTTTTCTTGCTATAGGAATCATGAATAAAGATTTCTTCCAAGACAACATTGTGCCCGTGATAGTGCGATACATCACACAAGACTTTCCCAATGGTCATCGCTTTTACCAGGACAATGATCCCAAGCACACCGCGTCGACGGCGCATATCCTTGAGCGCGGCATCAACTGGGTGAAGACGCCAGCGGAGTAAGTGTAGTAGACCGTGTCCCATTTATATGTTCCCCACTGTTTTTACTGTGTACTCTATCTCTTAAACTAATTGTCCTTTCTTTCCAATCACAGATCACCAGACTTCAATCCGATCGAAATGGTCTGGCATCAGCTGAAGGACCACATCCGTAAAGTGGCGAAACCCTCCAAGAAGGACGAGTTGTATACAGCCATAATGAGTTTTTGGAACGATGTACTCACCGAGGAACGATGCAATAAATATATAGACCATATTGCCACTGTGTTGCCCATTGTCATCGCGCGCAATGGACAAGCATCAGGAAAGTAGTACAGTGCTGTAGTATTGTACAGTAGGTACACTATGATACAGGTAAGTATGGCACAGATTTTAGCTTTCCCAATAGTCAGAGTTTACAGTAGTTCCAGTATACAGTACAGTAGACTAGTTTGACATACTACAGTAACTGCCTACTAACTGCTCCATTTTTTCTTTCCAGAGAAAGCTGCACCAGCCACCTACTGTACAGTAGGTCTACCATAATACAGTACGCACATACAGTACAGTACAGTAACTGAACAAAGTTTTTGTTTTCTTGTCGTTCCAGGAAAAAGGGTGCACCAGAGGGGAGGGGGGGCCTTGTGTTCGTCAAATCTGCTTGTGCAGTCAAATGTACAGTATATAAACAGCAGTAATGATGTACACAAAACCTCTCCTCTCTCAATGAACTACTGTACCGCAGACACAATGAGGATACTGTTACAGTATGAAGGGAAAAAGAACAGGATGGGTTATTTAACATTACAGTATACTGTGCAATATTTATACTGTATATTTATATATACTGTATTTTTATTCTAAAGGTATTCGAGAATGTACTCTACTAGATGAGGACCTGGTGACTTTCAACACTCTCAGACACACAGAAAGGATTATTTCACATCACTGTATATTTATCCTGTATATTTTCAGTAATTTAGAAGCAGTGGCTGTTCTGAACAGCCCAGGGCCAGATTAACAAAACAATGGCTTGGATTGGATTAGCCAGACGATTGATGCTTGGCCAGGGAGGGATTAAAAACTCTAAGGGAGGGGGTGGGTGGTGTAGCTGTAGGATTGTACTGTGTCAGTATTTCCAACGCCAGGTCACCCTAATAATTGCATGAATAAACCCCCAAAGACAAGGCCCAAATATACTAGTACAGTATACTGTACAGTACTGTAAAGTATGTATTATTGTGTGTTGATGTTTTGAATTGCTGTTAACTTGAAAAGTTTCACCATTGTATTGTACTGTATTTGTAAATAAAAGTATTTTGTGGCGACTTCAGCAATAAAAGAACTGGTTAATTTATCTCACATAAAGTACGTGAATACGACCGCAATCACCATTGTACAGTAAATGGGTGCATAGGATGGAACGACAGGTGCTAAAGGGGTATAAATATGATACTGTATTTATCAGTATTGATCAAAGAGAATTGATCAGAAGGATTCCCCTTATAAAGTATACAGCACTCTATTGTCATTCATACAGTACAGTATACTGTAGTAAAAGGTAGACAACACATGGTCTTGCAGTACAGTATACTGTATTACTAAAAATCTGTCAGGTTGACCAGAATCACTGCGGATATCGGAAAATAATACAATTTTATTAATTCTACGTACTGTATATAAGGGGAATCCTTCTGATCAACTCTCTTTGATCAACACTGATAAATACAGTAATTTATCTCACACTCAGTACTACAAACTGCTTTTTGCTTGCAATAAACAAACAAACAGGGAAGCGCTACTGTATACTGTATGAGTTAGGATCAGGCCCAGCAGCCACTTTATGTTGAAAACCACATATGAAATGAGCATAAATTTGCATGAATAATTACACAAAAATATATAAAATAAATAGCACAAGTCTCTGACAGAGAGAAATTGTCCAGGTGGTGTGGATACAGGTTAATGCCCCTGTCTGATAGGACAGACTCGGGCAAGAATGGCCTGTGAGAGGTGAATATCCAGAATGGTAGCTGGGATGGAAAGCGCTACCAACTGTGCAGGTATTGAAGTGTGTAGAAATGGGAAGGTGCCGTAGGCATCAAATGTGGAAAGCGCTCACCCAGACTTCATACACTGCGCTTTTTGCTTGCATACTGCAAAGCCGCAAGACCAGCAACATTGTAAAAAAAGAGCAAAAAAAGAGCAATGAGCGCGAAATTGGCGTGGGAACTTCTGTTCTAGGGCCCCTAGAAATAATATTCTTTATTTTATTTATAAACTCACATTTATATATAAAGTATATATTTATTTCTCTTCATGTATTTATTTATATTTATTTATTAATTGTGGAGCTGCTGTGCGTGAGGGGCCATGGCCAGGATGGGGGGGAGGGGGGGGTAACGGTACAGTATGTGGGTAGGGGGTGAGGGTGGTTAGACCTCACAGTACATTATGCACATTGGGCCCCCCTCCTCCCCACATTTACATACTGTACACTACACGACATCAATGCAGGGAGGGTTTACCAATGCAGGGAGGGTTTACCAATGCAGGTAAGGCTTTAGGCCTTTATATCTCTCTCCCTTCAGTGTAATCTGCTTAACAGAAACATTAGGGGGGGAAGGGGCTTTAGGCCTTTATATCTCTCTCCCTTCAGTGTAATCTGCTTAACACAAACATTAGGGGGGAAGGGGTTTTTAAACAATGCTGTGTATAATGTATAAGGTTTTTTACAATTAGATAGATGTAATCCTTGGTATTGTAAGGGTTAGTTTGTTTTTAAATTGTCTTTTCTGGTTGTTACTTACAGTATATATTGATTTTGGTTTACTTGCTTGGTTAAAATACTGTAGTTAAGTTGACTTGTTTGGAAGTGTTTGTACAGTATTTACTGGTAGAGTAGCTTGCAATTATATTGTTAACATTCATTTGCAGAATGTACAGTACTGTATATGGTGCATAGATTTAATGCTATGCATCATTTACAGTATACAATGTACTGTAAATGCAATGTACTGTGTGGATTGTAATGTTATGTTTTATACTGTACAGTATGCTATTCATTAACTTCATTGCTCTACACATCTAGGGATTTCATTCCACCTTACCACCTTTCCTACACATGATTTGTGCTGTAGGCATTGGTTACTGTATATTACTGTATGCTAATGCAGATGTGTGATGCTTTGAGACTGTCATTTATACTTTGACAAGTCTACCTTTTGGTGTGTAGTGTGCATTATCCTTAGCGTTGTATACAGTAGGTGCCTTTAAACCCAGTAACCTACTGTATTGTGATTCACTTTGATTCTCCCTAGTGTTTTTTGAGTCACTATCCTTTTCATGTTTAGGGTTGACAGTGTGTGTCGTTCCCTAGTGCTGTTCATTAGTGTTTAAGGGTCCATGCCTCTTTTTTAAGTGTTTTTAAATCATGTACTGTTTATTCATCCCTTTTTGCACTGTGTCAAATAAATAAACAAATATATCAATTGCATACCTGAGTGCTCCCATACGGGTTACTTTTTTCTCTTTTCACTCACATACAGTATGTATATATATATATATATATATATATATATACAGTGTATATATATATATATATATATATATATATATATATATATATATATAAATATAGCTGTATGATATATAGATATATATATATATATATATATATATATATATATATATATATATATATATATATATATATATATATATACACAGTGTATATATGTATACTGTATGTATATATATATATATATATATATATATATATATATATATATATATATATATATATATATATATACAGTGTATATATATATACAAAGTATATACTGTACAGTATATATTTATTTCTCTTCATGTCTTTATTTATTTATTTATTTAGATTTATTTATTAATTGTGGGGCTGCTGTGCGTGAATTTTTTTTATTGGGGGTGAGGGGGGTGTTTGGCCCTCAGCACTCAGAAACACAGGCCAGACAGATTTAAACACACACACAATAGGGGGAGGTTTTTTTACATAGCTTGCAGGGAAGTTTAACGCACACACAATAGGGGGATAGGGGGAGGGTTTTTTACATAGATTAGAGAGAAGGCAGGGCGTTTTAAAAGCGAGAATAGGGGAGGGGGTTTTACATAGATTTTATTTATTTATTTAGATTTATTTATTAATTGTGGGGCTGCTGTGCGTGAATTTTTTTTATTGGGGGTGAGGGGGGTGTTTGGCCCTTGGTGTGAGTTTACGACTTGCAGCAGCAGCACAATGAATAAATATAAATAAATAAATAAATAAATGACAATAAATACATTTGAAATACATTTTTATTGATAGTGTACATGTGCAGGGGGTCTCCGGAGCTGAAGCGCACAGGTTTCAGGTCTGGGGACCCCGTGCCCCCCGAGATACAGGCCCCTTTAGGGGGTGCCGGTATCCCTCTGCTCTGCTTGGTTTACAGGCCGCGATCACGTGATCGGGACCTTTAAACGCAGAGCACTCAGCACTCAGAAACACAGGCCAGACAGATTTAAACACACACACAATAGGGGGAGGTTTTTTTACATACAGTAGCTTGCAGGGAAGTTTAACGCACACACAATAGGGGGATAGGGGGAGGGTTTTTTACATAGATTAGAGAGAAGGCAGGGCGTTTTAAAAGCGAGAATAGGGGAGGGGGTTTTACATAGATTTTATTTATTTATTTAGATTTATTTATTAATTGTGGGGCTGCTGTGCGTGAATTTTTTTTATTGGGGGTGAGGGGGGTGTTTGGCCCTTGGTGTGAGTTTACGACTTGCAGCAGCAGCACAATGAATAAATATAAATAAATAAATAAATAAATAAATGACAATAAATACATTTGAAATACATTTTTATTGATAGTGTACATGTGCAGAGGGTCTCCGGAGCAGAAGCGCACAGGTTTCAGGTCTGGGGACCCCGTGCCCCCCGAGATACAGGCCCCTTTAGGGGGTGCCGGTATCCCTCTGCTCTGCTTGGTTTACAGGCCGCGATCACGTGATCGGACCTTTAAACCAAGCAGAGGGCTACCGGCACCCCCTAAAGGGGCCTGTATCTCGGGGGGCACGGGGTCCCCAGACCTAAAACCAACGCGGTTCAGCTCCGGAGACCCCCTGCACATCTACACTATCAATAAAAATGTATTTCAAATGTATTTATTGTCATTTATTTATTTATTTTTTGGCGGCTGCTGTGTGTGTGTATTTTTTTATTGTGGGTAGCGGGAGGGTGGGTGAATGGGGTATTCGCCCCAACGATGGTTGGGGAGGGCTTGCGGGGGGGGGGGGGGGGTTGGGGTAGCGGGAGGGCTTAACCCCTTCATGACCGTAGCGGTATTAACTGCTACGATCGTGAAGGGGTTAAGTGCACCCGCAACCACCCCCCCCCTCCCGCAAGTCGTAAACTCACACCAAGGGCCAAATACCCCCCTCACCCATCCCCACTACACACAATAAAGCGGGCACGGTGGGTTAACCCCTTCATTGCCTTAGCGGCTATCCGCTATGGTAATGACGCAGCATTTTCCGTATTTTTAATAATATTGATCAGGAGCAGGGGGGGGGGGGTTCCCTGAGCATTAATCATTAATTTCTGGCTCAGGGAACCCCCTGCTCACTGTACAATATTATTAAAATAATGCTTCTTTACCATAGCGCATAGACGCTAAGGTAAAGAACGAGTGTTTATTTATACTGTATATTGTATGTGTTTTATTGATACTGTACATGTGCAGAGGGTCTCCAGAGCAGAAGCGCACAGGTTTCAGGTCTGGGGACCCCGTGCCCCCCGAGATACAGGCCCCTTTAGGGGGTGCCGGTATCCCTCTGCTCTGCTTGGTTTACAGGCCGCGGTCACGTGATCGGGGCTTTTAACGCAGAGCTGGATACCGGCACCCCCTAAAGGGGCCTGTATCTCGGGGGGCACGGGGTCCCCAGACCTAAAACCAACGCGGTTCAGCTCCGGAGACCCCCTGCACATCTACACTATCAATAAAAATGTATTTCAAATAATTTTTAATGTGTGGATGTTTGCGCAGAGAGAGAGCAGCGGATCTCTCTCTGCTGCAAACACATCTCGCCCCCGCCGCCCATACAGTAGTATCATTTATGTATGTGCATATACAGTACAGTACTGTACAGTACTGTATGTTAGGGCTTACAGGGGTTGTTGTTATACAGTACTGTATATATATATATACTGTATACTGCATTACAATTCATTATAGGGGACGGCTTCACAGAGAATAGCTCGCAAGCGCCACCATGTGTATTTTGACGGCATTGCAGTATTGTAACCAGCCGGAATAAAAAGCTTAAATTCCTGCCGGAAAATAACGCAATGCACTCTGGCTGAAAAATATCAGAAACCTGAATACACCCGAGTATACCCGAATTCGCGGGACTAGCCGTGCTCGAATAAAGTGTGTCGCCAGTGTAGGAAAGACAACAAGACCCCTGAAAGTCAGAAACCTAGAGCATCTAGGCAATATCAGGAGAAAGCTCTCCACACATAGTGTACCCAGACACTTTGAGTTTTGCCATCAAGCAGATTACACTAGTCTCAAATACAAGGGGATAGAACATGTTAAGAAACACTGGAGAAGAGGAAACCAAGATGTCAATTTGACAAAAAGAGAGACTTTTTGGATACATAAATTAAAAACTCTGATACCGTTGGGGCTAAATGCCGACATTGATTTAGGTGTCTTTCTGGTTTAACTTTAGATAAATTTCATCATGGTCTTCGGGCACCCAAAGAGAGATGTATTAGTATGGCACATACTCCTCATTACAGTTCTGTCCTCCCTTATGGGGCAATTTTGGCTCATTCGACGATTATCTTTAGTGGATTGACAGATCTCTCTGTCAATATACTATTTTAACGATTAACATTAAAACATTCAAGGGGTCATGTATCAGAAAATATTTTTAATGCATTTTATTTAAAATAATATCTTATATTTCTTAACCTTTTTAAATTATATGAACTAAATAATTTTTACGTGACTTGTTCTTCTCATAGGTATGAAAGTCAAACCGCGCTCATGCTTCCTAGATGTGATCTTGAACTAGATCGACTCTCCCCTCTTGCTGCTGCCGTGATGTGGAGGCACCCCTCCTCAACTGATCGCAGGAAACTCCGACGTCAGAGGATATTGGAGAAAACACAGAAGCGCACCAAGGGTTAAGCAATATGTATTACACAGTTAGTATACTCAAAAAATAAATAGATGATACCGTTCTGTGGCTAACGAAATGCTTTTATTTGTGCGAACTTTCGAGATACACTGATCTCTTCTTCCAGCGATGTTACAATGAATGAAGCAAGGGTATACTTAAAAACAGTGTCTCTTGGAATGTTATCTGTGCTGGTCCTTCCCCCGGTGTAGATGTGTTTTATGGCTAGAGGTGTCAAAAGGTTCCTGAAAGCAAGTGAAGAAAGAGTGTGTATGTGTATCAGTGTGAATAAAAATGAATGGAGAGCCCACAGTATATACAGTGCTTTACAAAGGTGTGTGTGGAGTGGGAGTGGATATAAATGGTGTGGGTGGGTGTGAAAATGTGAGAGTTTGTAGCAAAACTAAAAGTGTGTGTGGATACCTTGTGGTCCCTATTGGTGTATAGGGATGGAAAAACAAGGAGTATTAGTATGTGTGAGAGACAGCTGTATGTGCATACATATAGCACAGTATGTACAGACATGGCCTTTAGCGCTCATGGGAAGAGAGTTCACTTGTGTCAATAATGACTCATAAAATTTCGATCTCTGTTTAGGCCAATGCTAAGTGTCCCGAACAGTTGCATAAATTTGTATTCATGCAACCATCTCTCTTTCGGTGTTTTAAGATTACCTTTGAGTATGGCAACCCTCAGATCATTCATCTTATGGCCAGAGTCAGAGAAATGTTCGCCAACAGGACTGTCTCTTGTTCCGCGTGTGATGCTGTGGCGATGCAGGTTCATTCTCTTGTTTAGCCCCTGCCCTGTTTCACCTACAGCAGCGGCAGCTTTTATTCGAGTAAAAGCCGCCGGCTGCATGCGTCTGGGAAGCGGGTAGCCACGTCGCGTGGCGGCGCACTGTGACGTCACAGTCACATGCACGCCCGGCTTCCCCATCTTCCCCGGCTTCCCCAGGCTTCCCCGACACCCCTGGAGATCAAATTAAGGTAAGCGGGGGTGCGGGGAAGCAGAGGGGCAGAGCAGGAGCCGGGTTCGGGGTCGGGAAGGGGAGTAAATTGCGCGCGAAGTGGAGGGGGGGTGCGTGGGGGAAACGCGGCGGCGCGCGGTTATTACTGGCGGCAGCTGGGGTAGATCCCGGCATGCTGCCGGCATTTAGTTCAATAAAAGATGTCGCTACTGTATGTAGTAGCAGCCCTCTGGGCATTTCATGCACATGATGAGGTACACGACATTGCTGGAGGAACAGGTGAACCTTCCTCTGATTTTGTATTCCCGATTCCTGTGTGGTATTTGTATTGTGTTCGCTGTTCATTTTTATTCACACTGATACACATAAACACTCTTTCTTCACTTGCTTTCAGGAACCTTTTGACACCTCTAGCCATAAAACACATCCACACCGGGGGAAGGACCAGCACAGATAACATTAAAAGAGACACTGTTTTTAAGTATACCCTTGCTTCATTCATTGTAACATCGCCGGAAGAAGAGATCAGTCTATCTCGAAAGCTCGCACAAATAAAAGCATTTCGTTAGCCACAGAACAGTATCATCTATTTATTTTTTGATTATTGAAGCTCGGCTAACACGGTACTGATACCGCTACAGTTAGTATAGTAACAGTAAAAACTTACATATCAAATTAAAATTGTCCAGTAGCGGCCAGTGCATGGGTGGTGATTCCGAAGGCATAGGTAGACGCAGAGGGTGATGGCCGGTACTTGCAGATCAGTCCCGCGCGCTGGGGCTGTCTTGCCCGGCAAAGCTCATGTCTTGCTTCCGGGTTGCGGCTGTCGCAGGACCCGTATGGAGCTGCCCTCCGATTGCCTGTGTAATCCACGTCCCACTCGGGTGAGCAGATGGAACCAGCTCAAAGCTCCGTGAGGAGCTGGGACTGGGACTGGTACAGCTAAGCTTCCGGACACCAACGTGCACTGTATAAGCTCCGCAACGCGTTTCACACAGTTTGTGCTTCATCAGGCAATATGAAGACACCTATGGGGGGGGGGGCTTTTATGCAGGTACTCCAATAGAGGTGGATAATTAATTAATTAAATAATTAACTTGGTGTAAGCTACATAGACGTTACAATTCCAATATATCTACCAGGCTATGGGTGTGTCTAAACACTTACCCAAGAAATTGGAGATAATTGTTAGTGTCTGTGTGGGTCCACAACACAAAGGTGTACAAATATATAATTGGGAGTTGTTAATACTCCATCCTGCTAGAGGCTGTCCCCATAGGTGTTAAAAACGTGCTAAGTCATATATAGGTAATATCACTAAGTCACAATTAATACCATAATATAAAAATGAACACAACATAAACGATGGAATGAAACAAAAATAAAGGGAGCATAATGATGGAATATAACACAGATGGATATGATACTGTGAGGAAAGGGGGAAGGGGAGAGGGGAGGGGGGGAAGGGGGATAGGGGGAATAGGGATGGGAAAGCAAATGAAAAGTAAGAAGGTAAATGTGGAGGCTAGATTTTATTAAGGGAAGGGGGGGAGGGGATAATGCAAGGAAATAATTGAGGCATAACGCAACCAAATTCCCAACTATCTTAAAAAAGTTGTAAGTTCAACATAGTCATTAAGACCCCCTGGATGTTTTGACTGCAATGTAAAATCCAAAACTGCTCTCTTTTAGCAATTTGGAGGTCCATATCTCCTGCCCTCACATCACCCGTGATTCTCTCAATCCCCATATATTGCACACCCAATGTACTGCAATTATGTACATCTCTTAAATGAGCTAATAGGTGAGTAAGGGGTTTCGAGGCTGCTTCTAATTTGGGAATATTGGAGATGTTGCGTAAATGCTCCATGATGCGTATTTTCAAATTACGCTTTGTCCTGTCCACGTATTGTAGTCCGCAACTGCATTGCAGTATATATACTACATACGTGGACAGACAATCTACGTAATTGGAAATGTTATACTCAAGCCCTGTAACGAATGATTTGAAGGATTTATTGGTTAGCATTTTTGGGCAGATCTTGCATTTAGTGCATCTATAATTACCAACCACTCCCAATGTATCCCTCAAATCCTTTTTCTTAGATTTATCAGCGCCCTTAAGTAAGCTAGGGGCAAGGATGGTTTTGAGAGTTTGTGCCCTTTTAAAAACAATAGGTGTTTTTTTGGTAAGGAATTTTTTTTAAATGGTATCCATGAGTAGGATATGCCAATGTTTTGACAAAATCCTTTTTATATAATTGTGTGATTGGTTAAATTTAGTAACAAAAAATGGTGTTTCTTGTTTAGCTTTAATACAATCTACAGTATTGGGTTCTGTGGTATTTGTATTATCGGCTTTTTGGCCATTAAGGATAGTTTGTTTCTTTTTGATAATCTCATGTCTTTTCTTATTCTTTTTTAATAAAGATTGTCTGTTTTTGTTCAAAGCTTTAAGGTAGAACTCAGAGATAAGCTCCTCTTGGTAACCCTTTTGTATAAACCGCTCTATCAGTATCTTTGACTGTTCTTTGTATATATCAATGTTTGCACAGTTTCTTCTGATACGAAGAAACTGGCTGTAAGGGATGTTAGCAATACATTTCTTCTCATGTCCACTCACAGGGTGTAGGTAAGAGTTAACATTGGTTTCTTTAAAAAAAGTTTTAGTAAGGAGTGAACCCCCCTGAATATAGATAATCAAATCCAAAAAGGTAATCTGGTCCTTCTGGATATCACAAGTAAAGGTGAGGTTAAAATTGTTAACGTTAATTTTAGCAACAAAGCTGTCAAATGATGCCCTGTCGCCGTCCCAGATGACCAGAATATCGTCGATGTATCTTCTCCACAATTTTAGTTGTGGAGGCGATACACCGGAACTCCAAATATGCACTGACTCCCACCATCCCATGTAAAGGTTAGCAAAGGATGGGGCGAAACGTGTCCCCATTGCCGTACCACAGTGTTGCAAATAAAATTTGTGCTGGAATAAAAAGTAGTTATGTGTTAAAATGAGTTCTATAGAATCGTGAATGAAGTGACGTTGATTGAGTGGAAGTGTATCGTGAAGTGCTAAATAGCACAAACTGTGTGAAACGCGTTGCGGAGGTTATACAGTGCACGTTGGTGTCCGGAAGCTTAGCTGTACCAGTCCCAGTCCCAGCTCCTCACGGAGCTTTGAGCTGGTTCCATCTGCTCACACGAGTGGGACGTGGATTACACAGGCGATCGGAGGGCAGCTCCATATGGGTCCTGCGACAGCCGCAACCCGGAAGCAAGACCTGAGCTTTGCCGGGCAAGACAGCCCCAGCGCGCGGGACTTGTTCTTCTCTTTCGATTATTTATATATTTTTAATTTTGTACCAAATTGACCACGAGAATCAATATATTATATATTATCCATGATAAGCTTTGTGCAGTTTAATCTTTATCACTTGCATATACTGTACATCATTTATGTTATGAAGGATAACAGTACAACTCAATCTTTGTCCATAATTGATATGGAAAGAATTTGAGTAATGTTCTGGAGTATGTGCATAAATTATCCCATTGGATATGTCTATAGAAATTTCACTGAATGATTACTTTAATGGTTGTTATTAGTGTGGATGTTAGCTCTATGTCATTTTTTTGTCAATACTAAAATTATGTTTCTCTCTAACTCTCTATTTTCATGTTGCACACACGGCTCCCCCTGCTGGACTACTGAAGATAGATACAAGCATTTGGTTATTTTCAATGCATTAGTTAGAGTGTAGAGATAGGGGTTACAGTATGTTCTGCATTCTTTTAATTTAACATTTTGTAATATGTTTTGCCCTTGATTCCGTGTGTATGACTATGTTTATTATATATGTTTTGTATTTGTTTTAATATTTGTATATATGTCAGATATATGCTTTAGGACTGCAGAATTAGTCTGCATGATCACGAGACAGGGTTGTGAGTTGGTTGTCCCTGTGCCTTACCTTCCCAATATACTAAGAGGCATTATTATTGTCCACAAAGGGTCTTGCATTGGTTGTCCGCATTTGTTTATTTTCAATGCATTAGTTAGAGTGTAGAGATAGGGGTTATGTTCTGCCTTCTTTTAATTGAACATTTTGTAATACTCTTTGCCCTTGATTCCATGTGTATGACTATGTTTATTATATATGTTTTGTATTTGTTTTAATCTTTGTATATTTACCAGATGTATGCTTTAGGACTGCAGAATTCATCTGCATGATCATGAGGCAGAGTTGTGAGTTGGTTGTCCCTGTGCCTTCCCTTCCCAATATACCAAGAGGCATTATTATTGTCCACAAAGGGTTTATCATTGGTTGTCCGCACAGAGACAGGCATTGAGTGGTTGCACGCAGATTCTTGCGTGTCACGAATGGTCCATCCCTAATTTATGCCATATGGGACGGAACCAATGAAGAACCAGTTTGAGCTATATTAGGATAGCAATTAGTAGAGGGTGTACGATTCCTGACGAAGCTGCTGATTGCAGTGAAACGCGTTGAATCAAAGGAGAAAATGGAGTTGCATCGTGGTGTACCAGCACTGAGCAGATTTTGTGTTTCTTGCAGTCACAATCTGGGGCATCATCCGCACTGTGTTCTGTGTTTCACCAGGCGTGGACTCTGACACTTGGAGGAGCGGTGAGGACGTCTTCGCTCCATTAACCATTTCCTATTTGCTTGTTTATAATGCACCAATTGAAAGTGCGCACTTGTGAGTTTCTTTTATTAAATTCATGTTGTATACAGTCTACGCTATGGTGTCTCTCCGTTTCCTGTCCTAGTACACCCCTACACATTTTCTATGCCCAGAGGGTCCCTTGCATTGGACTGCAGTTCCTGTACATCTATTGAGTGTGACATGCTTTACTTGCTCACACTTATGTGAATATAACATTTGCAGATTTCCTGTGTTTTCATTATCCAGTCTACTGTGTTGCACTATTGTGTTATTCTTCTTTTTTGCATATGTAGTATCCCGCTCCCTCACTCCATTTGCCTACATATTTATATAGGTAAGCTTTAACATTGTGCTAATCAATGGGTAGCAGGGGTGGACGGTGTGGGTAGTGCCCCCTGGTTTGGTGGTTAGGCCTCCCGATTGGATATTGGGGGTAAGGGGTTAGGGGCCATTAGATTGTATTTTTTTTATTGTACTGTTGCCGACAATGAAGGACAAGGATGGTGATGAGTACAGCCTTCATTCTAGCAGTGAAATATGCTTCCCTCTTGTACTTTGTTGAAATCCTTTATGTATTGCATTTGAATGTTTTAATTATATCACCCCTCTCCCCTATATAATATAATCTGTACTTTATATATTAAGGTCCTTTATTCTTTCCTGATAAATCGTGTGCTGTAGATCATGTACCATTTTAATAGCCTGTATTTGCACAATCTCCAATTTATTGACGTCCTTCTGGAGATAGGATCTCCAGTATTGAACACAGTACTCTAGGTGAGGTCTTACCAATAATCTATAAAGTGGCATCACTCCTCTCTATCTGCTGCTACTACCTCTCCTATACAACCTGTCATCCTGCTGGCTGTCCTCGTTGCTTTGTTACATTGCTTTGCTGAAGTAATGACTCCCAGGTCCCTTTCCTTTATGGTAGTTGACATTCTAGTGCCATTAATTCTGTATTTTGTCATTAAATTGTAGTTCAGAGAAAACCAGTAAGCTCCTAATTTAAATACCCCCAAAGTAACCACAATATATATATATATATATATATATATATATATAATATTTGCATATGAGTGTCAAAACAGAGTGCTACTGGGCATGGCAATATATAGTTAAAATCAAGGACAGAACATAGAACACAAACAGAGCCCAATGCTACTTCCAATGACACAGATACACAGTAAAGTACCTATATATATACCTGTATATGTATATCTAAACTAAAAACAAATGGTCATTTAGTTTGATTCTTTGGCCAAAGTATCTTAAGCCTGCACACCAAACGCCAAGATAGACCAAATCTATGCAGGTCCTAACACTAATCAAATTCTTAATAACCTGTATAATACCAGGAAGAAAACTTTATAATAAAGCTGTTGTGATTAGCTGCATAGTTCTTAGTTTGAATGAAGCTCTTATTTACCTGTATAATACCAGGAAAAACACTCTGAATTTGATTTGTCACAACCAAACTGCATGCATGGACCTGCGTGTGTGGAAAATGAATGATCCTTAACCATTTGGAAGCATAGGGGGATGGGGGTGAGCTTGGAACCTGGGAAGGAGGAGCCACCCTCCCTTAATCAGCTGTGACCAGCTGGACAAGATTGCAAAACAGAGAAAACCAGTAAGCTCCTAATTATATACCCCCAAAGTAACCACAATATGTATATTTGCATATGAGTGTCAAAACGGAGTGCTACTGGGCATGGCAATATATAGTTAGAATCAAGGACAGAACATATAACACAGACAGAGCCCAATGCTACTTCCAATGACACAGATACACAGTAAAGTTTATATATATATATATATATATATATCTAAACTAAAAACATATGGTCATTTAGTTTGTGTCAAGGATTGGACTTCGGCTGAAGTGGATCCCAGTGGCAGGAACAGCAGGGAGCGTAGAAGGGGTCACAAGCAGAGGTCGGCAACGAGGAGACTGGAACAGGATGATAGCAATAGGTAGCACAGCAGTAAACACAGGAACCTTGCAGGAGCTAAGAACCAGTATAAACAGGCAAGGGAGGAACAGGAAAGGGAGGATTATATAGGCAGGCTGAGAGGTAAAGCACAGGTGCAGAGGTGTCAGGTATCAGGGTCTGGAATGTTCCTTAGTTTAGCAGCAGCAATCCCAGTGAACAAGTATAGGTACTGCAGGCTAGAACAAGACATTGAGAGTGGTAGCAGTCCCGGTGGCCAAGCATGGGTACAGCAGGCTAGAGAATATGACATTACTCCCCCCTCCCAAGAGCGTTCTCCGGACGATCCTTGCTAGGCTTGTTTGGATATCTCTGGTGGAAAGCTTTGACTAGTCACGGAGCATGTACAAAATCTTTGGGTTCCCAAGACCTCTCCTCTGGGCCATAGCCTCCCCAGTGAACCAGGTACTGTAGTTTCCCTCAGTGTAACCTGGAATCCAAAATTTTCTCCACAATGAATTCCTCTTCGTTATCCACGAGGACGGGTTCAGGGGGAGGAAGTCTCCATCCAGGAAATGGATTCTCATGGAAAGGTTTCAGCAGAGAAGAATGAAACACAGGGTGTATTTTGATGGTCTCAGGAAGCTCTAATCTGAAGGACACTAGATTTATTAGTGCTGAGATGCAAAATGGCCGATGTATTTTTGGCCCAATTTAATGGTTGGAAACTTTAAACGTAGATTTCTTGTAGAAAGCCAGACTTTATCCCTGACTTGAAATTCTGGGGAGGGTCTGCGGTGTTGGTCTGCTGCTCTTTTGTACTTTACTTGAGTCTCACGAAGTGTCTCTTTGAGGGTCTCCTGGATGTCTCGCAGAATCTCCAGTTTCTCTGTAACTGCCGGAATGGGGCCCGAAGATGGAAAATGAGGAATAAAGGTTGGATGAAATCCATAATTTGAGAAAAAAGGACTCTTCTGAGTCGATGAATGATGTGAGTTGTTGTATGAAAACTCAGCTAAAGGTAGGAAATCAATACAGTCATCCTGGAGATTACAAACAAAACATTGTAAGTATTGTTCCAAAGTCTGATTGGTCCTTTCTCTCTGACCATTGGATTGTGGATGATAGCCAGACGATAAATTTAAACGAAATCCTAGAGTGGAACAGAAGGTGCTACAAAATTTTGAAGCGAATTGTACCCCTCTATCGGATATGATCTCATCAGGAGCCCCGTGAAGCCGAAACACCTCTTTCACAATCAACTTGGCAGTCTGGTCTGCAGAAGGAAGATTCTGTGCTGCAATGAAGTGAGTCATCTTTGTAAGTCGATCCACTACTACCAGGATGGTATTATGTCCACTTGATCGGGGCAGGTCAACAATAAAATCCATTGATATGGACCCCCAAGGACGAGTTGGAACCGGAAGAGGCTGCAGCAAACCCAGAGGTGATGCTCGAGTGGTCTTGGTCCTAGCACAAGTCTCACAGGAGAGGACATAGTCTTTAACATCTTGTGCTAATTTAGGCCACCAAAAAGACCAAGACAACAGTTCCTGTGTCTTGTGGACACCTGGGTGACCAGCGTGTCGGGTGTCATGCATTAATTGGAGCACCTCTAATCAAACCTCCTGAGGGACGAACAGACGATCCTTACAGTTCCAGAGACCATCACATAGAAATAGTTCTGCTTCAGGAGGAGGGTTTTTAAGAAAAGAGTAATTTGAGTAGGCTCCTTTTATTCATGTGAGGAGATCAGCGGAGAATATGACGCCCAGAAAATTTCTATTTGGAAGAATAGTTTCTTTTTGCTCTTTGTCTGAACTAGGATTAGGCAATGACCGTGACAAGGCGTCGGCTTTCCCATTCTTGGAGCCAGGGCGGTATGAGATGTGGAACTGAAATCTTGCAAAGAAGAGAGCCCACCTGGCTTGTCGCGCAGACAGTATCTTTGCGGATCTAATGAATTCTAAGTTCCTGTGATCCGTAAAGACCGTAATTGGGTGATTGGCCCCCTCCAGTAGATGTCTCCAATCAGAGAATGCAGCTTTTATAGCCAAGAGTTCTTTGTTTCCGATGTCATAATTTCGTTCAGCTGTTGACATTTGGTATGAATAAAAGGCACATGGATGAAGGAGCATCTTGGGTCCAATTCTTTGTGACAGAATGGCACCAACAGCGGAGTCGGATGCATCCACTTCCAAGATGAATGGTAATTCTGGATTAGAGTGACTTCAATTGTTCGAATGCCGCATCCGTTTTAGGAGACCATTTTAAGGGGAATTCTTTCCGTGTGAGTTGGGTGATTGGGGCAATAATGCCAGAGAAATTTTCAATAAAACGTCTATAGAAATTGGCAAAGTCCACAAATCTCTGAATGTCCTTTTGATTTCGAGGGATTGGCCATTCCACCACGGCTTGAATCTTGCGTGGGTCCATACTAAAACCCTCTGGAGAGATGATGTAACCGAGAAATTGCATACTGGTCTTTTCGAATTCGCATTTTTCTAACTTGATGTACAATTTGTATTTACGGAGACGCTCAAGGACAATTCGGACATGTCTCTGGTGATCCATGATGTTATCTGAGAAGACTAGGATATCATCCAGGTATGCCACTACGAATTAGTCCAATAACTCTCGGAGGACATCATTGATTAAATGCTGGAAGGTAGCAGTGGCATTACAGAGTCCAAAAGGCATCACCAGATATTCATAGTGCCCATAACGGGTTCGGAAGGCTGTTTTCCATTTGTCACCAGGTCGAATGCGGACCAAATTATGCTTCTCTGAGATCTAATTTGGTAAAGATTTTGGCTGACCGAATTCTTTCCAATAGTTCAGGAATCAGAGGTAATGGGTACCTATTCTTCACCATAATCTTATTTAGTTCCCGATAGTCAAGGCAGGGGCATAGAGAACCGTCTTTCTTTCCCACGAAGAAGAGCGCAGCGCCTGCTGGAGAAGTAGAGGGTCAGATAAAACCCTTTGACAGGTTCTCCTGTAGGTAGTCATTGAGGACCTTCAATTCCGGTTCTGAGAGGGAATAGATTCTTCCAAACGGAATGGCAGCACCCGGTAATAATTCAATGGGACACTCATAAGAGCAATGTGGGGGAAGCATTTCCGCATTCTTCTTGTCACACACATCTAAAAACTCAGAGTATGGAGCCGGCAGAAGATTTTCTTGAGACGAGGAAATCTTATGTATTCCTACACTCTCTGGTATAGGAGTTTTAGGTAGACAGGTAGCTGACAGTGCTCCGAGGGAAACGTGAGGGTCTTTGTCTTCCAGTCAATTAGTGGGTTATGGATCATGGGACATGGAATTCCCAGAATCACTGGAAACAAAGGTGATGGAATGAGACCAAATGAAATTTTCTCCTGGTGATTGGGCTCCATGATTAGTGTTAAGTTACTTGTTTCATAGGTAACAGGTCCAGAGCTCAAGGGAGAACCATCAATGACTTCCATGCTTTCTGGCGATTCCTTGGTTACAAATGATACCGAATTGTTCTTGGCGAATTCTATGTCCATAAAATTCCCTGCCGCCCCTGGTCGACCATTACTGTTGTTGAAAAACGATGTGTTCCTTCCTCGATTATAATAGGAACCAGGAGGTGAGGGTGTAGTGAAGGAGGGTTATCTTTCCTCTGAGAAGCAGAGAGAACAGTTTTTGAAATAGCGTGCAGCTGATTTCTCCTAGGGCTCTGGAAAGAAGACCGCCTGGACTTGTTTGGGCAATCAGCGAGATAGTGCCCATCGTTTCGGCAATATAAACAGAGATCTTCTGTTCGGCGTCTATTCCTTTCCCCGGTTGAGATGGGTCCCCGCAGTGTATTTACGTGCATCGGCTCCTCCTCAGTCTCCCTGGAACGTCTTGGGGTACTGACATCTCTAAACCCGGGGTTGCTTGGCATGAACCCCTGTCTCTCCAATCGTCTTTCCGTAAGCCTGCGATCAATATGGATGCATAAACGGACAAAGTCCTGAAATCTCTCTGGGGACTCCACCCGGGCTAGTTCATCTTTAACTTGCTCCGAGAGACCCTGCCGAAAATGATATTTCTGCGCGGCTTCATTCCACTCAGTATCGTTAACCCATCTGCATAGTTCAGCGGCGTACTCAGCTGCAGAGCGTCTTCCTTGACGAAGATTGTTCAGAGATGCCTCAGCGGTTGCACTACGATTTGGGTCATCAAAAATAAGACTCATGGCTTCGATGAACTCCTCCAGGTCCCTTAGTAGTGGGCTATCCTGTTCTAACATAGGGGAGACCCAAGCAAGGGCCTCATCCTTGAGCAGGGTTATGTTCAGTCCAACCTTGGCTTCGTTGGTATTATAGATGGTAGGCTGAAGCTTGAACACATGTCTGCATTGATTAAGGAAATCCCGAAAAGATTTTGTTTTTCCTCCAAATTTTTCCAGAAGGGTTACACGGGGCGCGGTTTGCACAGTCACAGTCTTTTGAACAGATGCAGTGATTATAGCTGCACGTAGTTCACGGTTTTCAGCTTCTGCGGCGGCAGCTCGTTCCGCTGAGCAGAGGGCACATCCTTCCGCGCGGACGACACATTCTTCCCAGCGAGCATCACGTTCTACCCGGAAGGTCTCCTGTTCTTCCACGTGACCAAGACGTTTGATAAGGTGTCCTTGTTGTTCTTGGAAACCAACCATGATACGTTGTAAGTCCTGGAGTGTCCGAGCCTGGGCCAGGTCTGTTCCGGCAGAATCCATGGTAGGGCCTGTTTATTTTGTCAAGGAATGGACTTCGGCTGACGTGGATCCCAGTGGCAGGAACAGCACGGAGCGTAGAAGGGGTCACAAGCAGAGGTCAGCAACGAGGTGACTGGAACAGGATGATAGCAATAGCTAGCACAGCAGTAAACACAGGAACCTTGCAGGAGCTAAAAACCAGTATAAACAGGCAAGGGAGGAACAGGAAAGGGAGGTTTATATAGGCAGGCTGAGAGGTAGAGCACAGGTGCAGAGGTGTCAGTTATCAGGGTCTGGAATGTTCCTTAGTTTAGCAGCAGCAATCCTGGTGGACAAGAATAGCTACTGCAGGCTAGAACAAGACATTGAGATTGGCAGCAGTCCCGGTGGCCAAGCATGGGTACAGCAGGCTAGAGAAAATGACAGTTTGATTCTTTGGCCAAAGTATCTTAAGCCTGCACACCAAACACCAAGGTAGACCAAATCTGTGCAGGTCCTAACACTAATCCAATTCTTCATAACCTGTATAATACCAGGAAGAAAACTTTATAATAAAGCTGTTGTGATTAGCTGTATAGTTCTTAGTTTGATTGAAGCTCTTATTTACCTGTATAATACCAGGAAAAGCACTCTGAATTTGATTTGTCACAACTAAACTGCATGCATGGACCTGCATGTGTGGAAAATGAATGATCCTTAACCATTTGGAAGCATAGTGGGATGGGGGTGAGCTTGGAACCTGGGAAGGAAGAGCAACCCTCCCTTAATCAGCTGTGACCAGCTGGACAAGATTGTAAAACAGAGAACCAGTAAGCTCCTAATTTATATACCCGCAAAGTAACCACAATATATATATTTGCATATGAGTGTCAACACGGAGTGCTACTGAGCATGGCAATATATAATTAAAATCAAAGACAGAACATAGAACACAGACAGAGCCCAATGTTACTTCCAATGACACAGATACACTGTAAAGTACATATATATATTATGTAAAGTACATATATATATTTGATCTACCTTGGCGTTTGGTGTGCAGGCTTAAGATACTTTGGCCAAAGAATCAAACTAAATGACCATATGTTTTTAGTTATATATATATAACTAAAAACATATGGTCATTTAGTTTGATTCTTTGGCCAAAGTATCTTAAGCCTGCACACCAAACGCCAAGGTATATCAAATCTGTGCAGGTCCTAACACTAATCAAATTCTTAATAACCTGTTTAATACCAGGAAGAAAACTTTATAATAAAGCTGTTGTGATTAGCTGCATAGTTCTACCTTGGCGTTTGGTGTGCAGGCTTAATATACTTTGGCCAAAGAATCAAACTAAATGACCATATGTTTTTAGTTGAGATATACATATATATATGCACTTTACTGTGTATCTGTGTCATTGGAAGTAGCATTGGGCTCTGTCTGTGTTCTATGTTCTGTCCTTGATTTTAACATTAAATTGTAGTTGCCATACTGAGGACCACTGATGAAAGATAGTAAACAATTCTATCATAAGTCCCGCAATTTACAATATCCAAGGCAGCATGATTGACTGGGCAGAGATCTTGTCAAATAAGCCTAATTTTTTTATAACAGGGTTAATAAATCAAGGTAGAACAGTGAGCAACAGAGAGTTGTGGTAAATGGAGTACATTCAGAGGAGGGGAAGGTGACTATTGTAGTCAATCAGGGATCTGTACTAGGACTACGGCTATTTTACCCTTTGGGTGCCACAGGGACCAGGGCCTTTGAATCTTTGAAATTACAATCTACTTTCTTATGAGACTAATAATATTTCAGATGATAATGGATCTGTCAATAAAAGGCATAACTATATTTCTGAAAGGAAAAAAAATGTCACATATAAGAGGTCAAATTTGAAGTAATATTCGAAATGGTAAATTCTGAACAAGCAGAATTGATATACTGTAGCATTTGAAACTTTAAATGTGTCATCAGCCATGAAGTTAAAAAAAAAGAGCAACTCATTAGCTAATTAAATCTGGGAATGCTTTACTAGACATTTCGCTAAAATATGAAATTCATTATCATGTATTGCAATCGGGTTTCATCAAAAAGAGATAGAGTATCACATCAGTTTATCAAGACAGCTGCAAACATATTCTTAGGCAAACAATTACATGTGAACACAAAGCAATAGAATATTCCTCTGTGGGGTGCTAGCCAATCTGTCCAATAATTTCAAAAGGAATTGAAAACTACAAGAAATGTTTTGTACAGTTGCACAAACGGTCATTATAAATAAATAATATTTTATAAATAAATCCTTTGAGATGGTCTTATGGTTTTAAACAAAGTAAATCCTTTTAAACATATAACAAAACTATTGAAATATAGTATTCAGCCATATGAAGAAAATTTAGAATCATACAGGTACAGTAATTTTCGTATACCAAACAAATATTTGGATATATATATTTCCACAGAATCTTAATCCATTGGGGTGTCTGGCACTGCAGGGGCCCCATGATGTAGAGGTTATGTGATTGGTTTACTGCTATCTAGAGGAGATAACATTCTGTGCTCCTGTGAAGCACTGAAGGCGATCTAGCCAGCACAGGAATGGAAGAGGACTGCTCCTCTTCCATACACATAATCAGGGATGTCACAGTGTCTATGGCATTCAGGTGTCGTAGCCCATCTGGCACTCAAATGGTGTATGTATATGTGTACACAAAAACAGAAAACGAGAACAGGCACAATCCTAGTGTGACAAAAAACAAATGAAAAAATATTGCGCTCAGAACCGTGATGTGGTGAGAGACTAAGTGATTTAAATAAAACAACTTAGGGTGAATCTATAATGTGATTTACATTAAAACAACCAATGAAGTACTGTGTTCAACAACCATATATTAAACCTGTTATTCAGTGTATGATGGAGGTATGCTGCTGTATTCCGTGGACTGGCTCCACAAACCACAAGCACTAGATGAAAACAAACGAAAAAACAGCGCAAAACCTCATGGTGTAGTATTAAAAATATATTATTATGTGATAGCAGGTGAGTATCTCACGTACATCAATTTAGATCTTTAAAGCATGGCATGTTATGGACATGTTACCACTCTGCACTTCGATACCGCAACAGCACACGACAGTCAGACCGATCGATGAGGCAAGTTCCTCTCTCTCACAAGATGCCGTCTCTGCAACCTCTGCTGGTGTGTGGGTCGCCAGGTAGAGAGGGGATGTTAGCTTCAATCTGGAAGCGTTCTGTTCCTCGCTGGACGCATATGTCCGGTATACAGCAGACTTCTGATGATTTCACCAGAGTTCCGTTGCGTATTTTACCGGAAGGAGCTGGATAGAAATGTCCGTGAGGATGTTACCTCGTAGTGAACTTCAATGTCCAAAAAAACAATCAAGGTGGCACTGGAACGCGCCTTCCAACGCGTTTCGTTATAGAGTAACTTCTTCAGGGGGTATCTAAGGCTCTCATTGCTTGTTACTTATAGCTTCAAACCTCTCCTGATTGGCTGTTGATGAATTAGAACAGCCCATACCTCTAATTAGCATTAAAAGACCTACACTCTACATAAATGGGGGGCATAAAGGGAAGTTAAAAAACTATTTATTTATGAAAACATAACAATTTTATACACTTATATGTAAAAAGATTTGAAGCAAATATACGATTAAAAACCATATCTAAAAAAACAGAAGAAAACAATGATTAATAACATTGTAGATAAATTATAAACACAACAAGTGTGTATGTATGTATAAAAATGGCAGATATATACAAATTGCAATTTAATTTTTGGAACAAAATTATCCAACTGTATGAATAATACCCATACTATGAAGAAAACTTCTGGTGTATTCATTTTTTTTTAAATGTACTGAAAAGTAAAAAGAACTGGAAAAATATTTTATAATATAATTTCAACGTGTTGATTCTTAAGTGAAACATATTGAAAAATTATCAATTTATAGAGACCAAATATCTATCTCCTCATTTAATCCTAGAGGTGCCATGGTTTGCATTTTGTAAATCCATAGACTCTCTTGTTTGGATAGTGTTTTCTCTCTATCACCTCCTCATCTTCCAACTGGTACAATTTGAATGCCAATATATTGGAGCAATGTGGGGTCACAGTTTTGTCTCCTTTTAAAGTGTCTAGGTACACTGTGTTTTTCTAAACCATGTCTGATGTTCCTAGCATGTTCCAGAATTCTGGTCTTATGGCATCTTTTTGTGCATCCAATGTATTGGTATCCACAAGGACATTGGAGGAGGTAAATTACATGGGTGGTTTTACAAGAAATACAATCCTTTACCACAAATTTCTCTTTTGTGGTGAAGGAGGTGAAAGTCCTGCGTTCTGGATTCAGCATGCTGCACGCCTTACACTTCCCACCGCAGAAATTCCCAGATGTATTTTTGGATAACCATGGCACCTCCGTTGTTTTGAGTACCGGTGGTCCAATATCACTGGGGGCCAAATAATGTTTTAGGTTTTTGGCTTTACGATATATGAAACTCGGCTGTGGCTGCAGGGAAGGACCTAAAATTGGATCATTGCATAGAATGTTCCAATTTTTCTTAATAACTTATTGAATACTATTACTAGCTGAATTAAATTCAGTAATGAAAGGAACCTTGATTTTATTGTCAGAAGTGACATTAGTGGATTTTTCCTTCTTTTGTTGTATTAATAAAGAATCCCTTTTTAGGCTATCAACCTTATTCAAAGATTCAACCAGCAAGGACCTGTCGTATCCACGCTTAATAAATCTCTCAAACATGGGTTTAGACTTTGGCCAAAGAGTTAAACTAAAAGACCATTTTATTCAAAAGATATCTATACAGTACATATATATTAAGGCACTGTACCGTGCATTAGTGTCTTTGGATGTAGCACTGAGCTCTGTCTGTGTTTCATGTTCTGTCTCTGGTTTTAAATATATACTCTCTGATACATAACCTCATGAATCTATCGCCCCCCCCCCCCATCAGAAAGGGTGAGATGTACTCAATCCCATTATAGAAAATGTGCACAGGTTTTTACCATGTACAGTACCAATGTGTAATGTCGGGAGTGGCTATGCAATGGAACTTGTGTATCACATTTCTCCAGTGTTCTATAAACCGTGTCTCAATGACCTAGATGTTTGCCCAACATATTGTAGGCCGCATTGGCAGAAAACTAGATACACCACGAGTGGTTAGGCAGTTAATATTGTTATTCACTTCATGTGTTGTTCCATTTGAAAATGATGTAAATGTGTTCGTTTTCATTAGATGTTTACAAGTTGTGCACCGATTTCTTCCACAGCAAAAATTACCTTTACTTTTATTAATATTGGCTATTGCACTGACCTCATTATTGGATTTAAGCTTGCTTTGGGCCAACATTGTTTTAATGCTCCTTGCCTTTTTAAAGACAATTGGAGCTTGTTGGGGTAAATAATGACTGATAATTGGAACACTACGCATGATGCTCCAATGCCGATTCAATACACTCCTAATCTGATCAGCAGATTGGTTGTATTGGGTAATGCATTTTGGAGCCTTCTGAGTAGTTTTATCCCAACTTTGCTTGTTAGTACTTTTTCGCTGCCTGAACCAAACTAGACTTAGATTTAGATTTTTCTAGTAAATCCACATGATCCATTTAACAAGCATCAGCAAAGGCCTTTTGAATAATCTCACTGGCATAGCCTTTTTCAAGGAATTTCTCTGTCAGTATGTGGCCTTGATCTAGGAAATCTGAATCTATTGAACAGTTGCGCCTAATTCTAAAGAACTGGGTTTTGGGCACATTGTCTAGCCCCTTCTTGTAGTGATTACTACTATATTGAAGATAGCTATTGGCCGAAATGGCCTTAAAGTGTGTTTTTATATTAATATTTTTATCATCATCATTAATTGAAAATTCTAGATCAAGAAAAGTCACTGTTTTTGGATGTATTGTGGAAGTAAATTTGAGTCCCGTCTGGTTTACATTAAATGATGAAAGAATATTATCTAATTGACCAATATCCCCATCCCAAATCATAATAATGTTATCTATGAAACGGCCATAGAACACCAGACCCGCCCCCAGCCAAGCATCTCCCCAAAGATGGAGGTTCTCCCACATCCCCATTTAAAGTTTGGCATAGCTGGGGGCGAACCTGTTGCACATGGCCATTCCACAGGTCTGTAAATAATATGTGCGTAAAATAAAAAATAATTGTGTGTTAGTATAAACCTGATTCTTGAAGAGATTAACCTCCTTTGTGAAGGATGTAACTGCAAATCTAGTTGTTAGAAATGCTCTATGGCATTTATCCCCTTTGTGTGGTCTACACAAGTGTATAACGAGGATGCATCACATGTAGCCCAAAAGAAAGTATCTTTCCAAATGATGCCCAAGGTGCAGTCGATGACGTGCAATGTGTCCCTGATGTATGATTTTAACTTGGTGACATATGGTTGTAAAAATTAAAGAATAGAACAATGTCCTTAATATCAGTGTATCTGGGTCTTGAATAAGCAATAGCAATATATAGCTGCTTAAATTCTAAACTTGTTGAAGTAGGACTAGAATTGCATCAGTGTGTATACTGTAGATGTAAGGTCACAATGAATTAGCTCATGAAATGGGTGGTGCATATGATGAACACTAATCCCTCTGGTAAGTGAAAAACATCAAGGAATTTATATGAACAGCCTTGCCTTATTTATCTGCCTATATGGAAACACACCCTAGAGCATAGTACACCAGCCTGTGTACACATATGTAACAACCATTACAGAAATGAAAATGACTCACAATTTTCATGTTTGTTCGGTTCCAGTGCGTGCTGAACGCTAAGAGCGTTATATAGAGATTCCAAAAGGTTAGTACAGCTGAGCACGGCATGCAGAAAAAGATTAGGGGCTACGATGCAAAAATTGATTAAAACGCTTTATTAATCAAATGACAGCATGGCATTGAGCAGGAAGAGCCACTCTAATGCGTTTTGTATATACAGGCGCTTTGTCAAAGAGTGTGAGTAAACTAAGTGTGTTGGTTATTTAAATAACTTACCCCCTGACAAACGTGACTCCACGCTGAATGCATCACGTGCGCGGCACAAGTAAGATTTGACGTGCTGAGTGCCAAAAGCAATCTAACGGCAACAGTGACACCTTCTGAGTGGGGATGAAAATACAAGCTACGATTTGACTCAAATACAATAAACAGAATAATTAAATGAGTTTGTTTTAAACTCCTGTTTAAAACAGTGGTTTAAAGGATCTTGAACAGTTGTGTCTAAATACTACTACTATGGTAAATAAAAATCTGTCTAAAGAAGAACAGCGGGCCCTTAAAAACATCAGGTGACAAAAAATACTAACTACAAATTATCATACACCAAGCGTTAGTCTAAACTTATTCCCTGTGTAAAAAATAGGAGGAATATCCAAAAGAATCCTTCAAATAAAAGGTAGAAGCTGCCAAGGGGACTTAACATAAAAAGGGTCTCTCTAAACCCTAATACAAATGATGAAATAGTTAACAGAGAAAATTAAGCGCAAATAACACTACTTTAACAAAATACAAACACATACATTATATACTATCCTTAACAAGTGCAGCTCCTGAAACAGGACTCAATCCAAATCCAAACAGCAAACGATGAAGAACAGCAGGTGCACAAATTTCATCAGGACATGGAAGAAAATAAAAACACCCAATAGTGCAATAATGGTATGATATAAATACCAGTCCTTGAATGTCCGTAACCAATGTCCACGGTAAGGGCCAAATAATGAACTGGTCCTTCAGCTCTGCCCTGAAGGTGAGTGTCCTTTCCACTTGATTTTCCTCCTAGTATAGGATGTAAACAGAACACACCATTGCGCAGTAAAAAGGATAATTCCCACACTTGCCCTGCAGATGATATAAATCTACTCACAAGATAATATCTTGTAACAGGCGGCGGATAGAATCTGTGCTTTGGGACTCCGTCTTGCTCTCACTGCTTTTCCAGACCTCTCCGTGTGCTTGCTGAAAAACCTCAGCCCTCCCGATAGTCAGGATGTTCTCCCTTGCTTGATTACCTCCTGCAGTGAATCAGCTGGGCTCGACTTCCTTGATCGCTCTTATCATGCTCTTTATGATTTTGTCAGGGACAAGGAGAAGAGGTACAATATGGTACAGTACTGCAACACTAATTTATTAAAACACATTAAAAACAATAGAAGGAATGCACACTCACATAGTGGTGTGTCTCCTCGTACATTACAAGAATGCCGTCCACTGCGTTAGATCCCGGCTACCCGCAGTGGACTCAATCGGCATCTCTCTCACTTCGCGGCCGCAAACCGCAAGCAAGATAGGTTTCCCTATCGTCACAACAGCTGACTGCTGACTGCTGAACAAGCTCCTCCCTCCCAATGCGTTTCATAGCAGGGTCGTTACTTCCTCAGGGAATTTTTGGAGCTACCTCCCATCTAATCTATTACATACTCCCAGTGGTTAAAGCATTGAGTACCTGTCCCGCATATTATAAACCGGTAATTATATTAAAAACAGACTCTAAAGAGTTAAAACCACACAGGAGGGGCCCATTGAGGGTGAGGGAGGATAATAATAATAAAATTGAAATAATAACTTGAATCTTATACTGTACATCATTGAAAATTTCCCTAACACAAAATGCTAACCTCACAAATTGCTGCACCTTGACTTTACTTAAAACATATGTCAGTTATCTCAGATTGCACTTTCGATCTGAGGCCACCTAACAAGACAGACAATAAATCACATGCTTTAGAAGTATTCCAAATGAACTTATATCATTTAAACCGATGATGAACACAGACTGAGAAACTTATTGTGCTACATAATTTACTAATGGTCCTTTAATTCTTTAGAAAGGAGGCCAAATCAAATTAATATTAAGGCCCTGGGGGGACAGTGTTTTCAAAGTGTATATCCAGAAGCTCTTGCGTCTGGATATCATATTGAGCCTGTCACCCCCTCTCCAATTGGCTTTAGGGCAATCAATGCCTTTCTGTGCATGCTTTATCTTAAAGTGATTGGAAACACTATGTGTTTCCAATCCCCTTTGGTGTTGTAAACATGCTCTGCTAGCCGCAGCTTAAGGGGTCTCCCAGTTCTCCCAATATATTGGAGCCCGCACGGGCACTCGAGCATGTATACACAGAAACTGATTTTGCAATCTATAAATGATTCTATATCGTATTGTTTACCAGTGACATTGGACCTGAAATATTTACATTTGGAGCTGTTCGATCAATGGGGATCTCATTGTCAGGCAGGCGGATAAGGGGGAGCGGGGATAGATCGGATTATCTATTAGAGGCTATTATCTCCTGCAGGACACTTACTCATACTTTATACAAGATCAAGACCCGGTAATTGAATACCAATTACAGTTCAAAGATCTCCTTCTACAAGCACAAACAGCGGGTATAATTACAAAGTAAGATTTTAAATTCTTAAATATCAATTATCCAAGGACACTGTTTTTTTACCACATTCCAAAATTGCATAAGAATAGCAGTAATCCCAAAGGGAGGTCCATAGTATCGGGGGTGGATTCGATGATGTCCAATGTGTCCCAGTATATCAACTTCATTTTACAAACATATGTCACCAAGTTAAAATCATACATCAGGGACACATGGCATGTCATCAAATCCACCTCGGGCATTATTTGGAAAGATACAGTACATTCTGTTGGGCGACATGTGATGTATACTCCTTATACACTTGTATAGACCAGACAAAGGGGATAAATGCCACAGAGCATTTCTTACAACTAGATTTGCAGTTACATCTTCACAAAGGAGGTTAATCTCTTCAAGAATCAGGTTTATACTAACACACAATTATTTTTTATTTAATGGCACATAAAATTCACAGACCGGTGGAATGGCCATGGGAACCAGATTCACCCCCAGCTATGCCAACCTCTACATGGGCTTGTGGGAGAATGTCCATGTTGAGGGGATGCTCGGCCGGGGTCGGGTCTGGTTGTCATTGCCATTTCATATATGACAGTATTATGATTTGGGATGGGGATATGGGCCAATTAGATAATAATTTTTCATCATTATATGTAAACCAGATGGGACTCACATTTACTTACACAATAGATACAAAAACAGTGACTTTTCGTCATCGAGAATTACAAATTAATGATGCTGATAAAAGTATTTGTACAAAAACACACTTTAAGGCCGTATCGGCTAATAGCTATCTTCAATATAGTAGTAATTACTACAAGAAGTGGCTAGACAATGTGCCCAAAAGCCAGGTCTTTATAATTAGGCACAACTGTTCAATAGATTCAGATTTCCCTGATCAAGACCACTCACTGACAGAGAAATGCCTTGAAAAAGTCTATGCCAGTGATATTATTCATAAGGTCATTGATGATGCTTGTCAAATGGATCGTGTCGATTTACTAGAAAAATCTAAATCTACTGTAGTGCCGACGAGTATTCTTAAACAAATCTGGGGCAATCACCAACAAGACCCAGGTACATGCTGGGTACATGCTGGGTACATGCTGCAACATTTCTGCAGACAGACTAATGGCCCATCAGATTAACAGCAGGGTCCCTGGCAGTCCTATTCAAACTGTGGGACTGCCTGGGACACCTGCTGTGTTAATCCGATGGGCCATTAGTCTATGCAGAAATGTCACTGAAATGTTTGCAGCATGTAACTGGATCTTGTTGGTGATATCCCCAGATTTTCTAAGGCAAGTGTAAGGCAAGTTTTAGAATACTCGTTGGCGCACCTGTAAATCTAGTTTGGCGCAGGCAGCTCATCAGATTAGGCGATTATTGAATCGGCATTGGAGCATCATGTGTAGTGATCCAATTATAATTATTGATCATTATTTACCCCTTCAAGCTCCAATTGTCTTTAAAAAGGAAGGGAGCATTTAAACAATGTTGGCCCCAAGCAAGCTTAAATGAATTAATGAGGTCAGTGCAATAGCCAATATTGAGAGTAAAGGTCAATTTTGCTGTGGAAGAAATCGGTGCATAACTTGGATAATCGGTGTAAACATCTAATGAAAACGAAAAAATTTACATCATTTTCAAATGGAACAACACATGAAGTGAATGACAATAATAACTGCCTAACCACTCATGTGGTGTATCTAGTTTTGTGCCAATGCGGCCTACAATATGTTGGGTGAACATCAAGGTCATTGAGCACACGGTTTTTAGAGCACCGGAGACACGTGATACACAAGTTCCATTTACATAGCCTCTCCTGACATTACACATTGGTACATGGTAAAGACCAGTGCACACTTTCTATAATGGGGATTGAATACATCTCGACCTCTCTAATGGGGGGCAAAAGGTTCAGGAGGTTATGTATCAGAGAGACCTACTGGATATATGTTCTGGGTACATTACATCCAGGCGGACTCAATGATTGTATCATTGTCAGTACGGTATTGTAATTATCCATACCTGTATTATACTTTACATTGCGTCCTTAGGTCTGGTTCGGTTGTGGTTCGCCATGTTCCCTTTGGAGAGAATGCCTGTTCTGTGGCATGTTTGCTACAAAACAAAACTATGCAGACTTTATATTGTATAGTCATACTTTTGGCATATACCTTTAACACTTCGGAGGAGGGAGTTTCTTAGCGTACTGTAGTGCCGACAGGTATTCTAAAACAAATCTGGGGCAATCACCAACAAGACCCAGGTACATGCTGGGTACACTCTGGGTACATGTGGGGTACATGTTGGGTACATGTTGCAACATTTCAGTGACATTTCTGCAACCAGACTAATGGCCCATCAGATTAACAGTGGGGTCCCTGGCAGTCCCATACAAACTGAATGGGACTGTCAGTGACCCCTGCTGTGTTCATCCGATGGGCCATTAGTCTCTGCAGAAATGTCACTGAAATGTTGCAGCATGTACCCAGCATGTACCTGAGTCACGTTGGTGATTGCCCCAGATTTTCCAAGGCAAGTTTAAGGCAAGTTTTAGAACACTTGTCGGCGCACCTGTAGTAGAACCATGATACTTTTAGCACATTCACTTAATAATTTCACACACTTATTTGCAGTGGTTGACAAATCACCAAAAAATCTACTCGCCACACAAAAAAATCTACTCGCCACCTAGTACAAAACGTGTGCTGCGTGGGACAATATTTACTCGCCCGGGGGTTAAATGCACTCGCCCGGGGCGAGCAAATGTATAGGTTTGTCGAACACTACTTATTTGTCATTATTATAACACTTAATTTAGTTATAATAAATAGTTGAAAATATAATTTATATTTTGGTCACATCTATAATATCTAATCACATAATACCACACGTACATTTAGAATATCACATACTGTATTGTATTTATTTAATATTATTTTCACATTCACTTATTTTTATTAGGAATAACCATTTGTAACGCCTGTATGCCCGCAGACCTGGCCAGTCCCCAGTACTGATGTGGGTAAGGGTATAACATGCACCCACAGCAGTGAGGGTGTGCCCGGAGTGTGGTAATTACGTTGCCGGGCCTGGTGAGTAAGGGTTAATGTTATACTTGCTGTGTCCGGGGTGCCAGAGGTCGGAAGGTATTGTCCAAGAGCCAGAGTCCAGGGATTGAAGAAAGCAGCGTAGTGATGTCCGAAAGCAAGAGTTCAAGGGCAGGAGAAGGCAGCGTAGTCAAAATCCAAAGCAGAGTTCAAGTTCAAACCAAGGGAATCCAAACAGGTGCAGGGACAGGAACCAGAGCTGAAACAGATAAGGGAGCTGGGCATAGACACTGCACACACAGGAGCTACAGGAAAGCTATGCAGAGCAAGGAAAGAGTGGACAGACTGGGGTTATAAAGGAGGGAGGACAAATAGCAGGAAGGGGTGGAGCAGGGGTTTGACTGGGAGCTTGCAGGGATAGGTGTGAGAGAGCAGGGGAGGAGACAGGAAGGTAATCAAGAGTAATGGCCTGCAAGCTCCGGGGGGCGGAGCCAGTACCTGGGGAGGGTTGGTAAGTATAGCGGGTGCGCACGCCTCTGTAACACAGTCGCGCGCGTGCGACACGCGAGTACCAGAGTGTGGGGGAAGGATCGCGGAGGTGGTGCTCGGCTGGAGAGTATGAGAGGGAGCGGAGGAACCAGGTAGGGAGACGGAGGTACGCCGAGGGGCGTGAGTCCCCTGGCGGGAGACTGGGGACCGGGAACGCACGCGCACAGTGAGTGGACCGCGCATGCGCGCAGACCGCGAACCGGAGCGTGACCGCTCCGCGAGGGAATGAGGCAGAGATCAGAATGGCAATGAAAGGGGAGGTTTAGTCAGAGGAATCAAGGTGACGGGGACACGCTGGGCAGAGCGAGTTCCCCGATCCGTTACAGTATCCCCCCCTTGAGGATCGGACTCCCTGGACGATCCTCCTAAGGTTTATGAAGAAACTTCCGACGGAATTGTCTGAGGAGTGCTGGGGCATGCACGTGATGAGATGGTATCCAGGAGCGTTCCTCCGGACCGTATCCCTTCCAGTGTACAAGGAACTGAAGTCTGCCCCTGGACCAAGGAGAATCGAGTAAGGATTGGATTTCAAATTCTTGCTGTCCTCGTATGACGACAGGATTAGGCCTCCGAGGACGGTCCGGAAAATGGACATTCTGGATCACAGGTTTCAGTAAAGATACGGGGAATACTGAAGGGACCTTCATGGTAGAAGGGAGTGCAAGTCGGTATGCGACCGGGTTGATCCTTTCAAGAATCTTGAAAGGACCTAAGAATCTTGGGGCCAGTTTCTGGGAAGGGGTCTTGAGTTTGATATTCTTGGAAGATAACCAAACACTGTCTCCGGGTTTGAACACTGGGCGCACTTGACGTCGCCGATCCGCTTGCATTTTTTGTCTTTGAACGGAATTTTGCAAAGCTTTTATGATCCTTTTCCAGGAATTTTGAAGACTGGATATGTGAGAATCTGCTGAGGGAACCACAGAGGGGAGGGAGGAGAGGGGAAGACTGCTGGGATGGAATCCATAGTTAATGAAAAAAGGCAACTTGCGTGGATTCGTTTTTTTAATGAATTAATAGCAAACTCAGCCCAGGGTAATAGATCCACCCAATTATCTTGAGAATCGGACACGAAGCATCTGAGATACTGTTCCAGAGTCTAATTCATTCTCCCCGTCTGACCGTGTGTCTGTGGGTGATAACCCGAGGAAAATAGAAGGGAAATCCCAAGTCTTTGAGAAAAAGCTCGCCAGAACTTAGAGATGAATTGAGTACCTCTATCAGAAACAGTGGAAATAGGTACACCGTGCAACCTGAAAATTTCCTTGGAAAAAACGTCGGCCAAAGTAGCTGAAATAGGAAGACCCATGAGGGGTATAAAGTGTGTATGCTTGGAAAACCTATCTAATACCACAAGGATTGTATTCATCCCTTTAGAATTGGGAAGCTCCACAATAAAGTCCATGGAGATATGTTTCCAAGGTTGTTCCAGAATAGGAAGAGGCATGAGGAGACCAGAAGGTTTGTGTCAGGCAGATTTGCTCTGGGCACAGACCGGACAAGCTCTGGTGAACTCGAAAATGTCCTTATTCATTTTAGGCCACCAAAATGTCAGTTTGATAAGATCAAACGTTCTCTTGTAGCCTGGATGACCAGCAGCTCTAGACGAATGTCCCCATAGAAGAATTTTGTGGCGAAAACGTGGGGCAGCGTACAACCGTCCCTCTGGCACCTTAAATCTCCTAGGAATATGTGCCTGGGCTTTATTGATTTCGTCCAGGATATCAAAATTGTTGGCGGCAATAATACACTTACGGCCTCATTCAGAGAGGGTTGATAAAAATTATCGCCAGGGCTTTTAAAATGCCGGTTTTTTGGGTGTTGCTAACACGGTATTCAGAAAGGCTCGATTACCAGTGATAGAAAAATTCCCAAAACGGGCGAGTTGCTGCCAGCGAGAGCATCGAGCCTCTGTAAAGGCCTAAACCGGCGATTCATTTCTGCTTCAGAGAGAGCGGCTCTGAGAGAGCCGCCACTCCCAGCTGAAATGTCGCCCAAAAATTATTTATTTAAATATACATTTCTTTCATAGTGTATATGTGCAGGGGGTCTCCGGAGCTGAACCGCGTTGGTTTCAGGTCCAGGGACCCCCTGCTTCCCAAGATACAGGCACCTTTATAGGGTGCCGGTATCTCCTATGCAAGGAAATGACCCGGTCACGTGACGCGGGACAATTCAATGCAGAGGGATACCGGCACCCCATAGAGGTGCCTGTATCTCAGGAAGCAGGGGGTCCACGGAAATAAAACCAACGTGGTTCAGCTCCGGAGAACCCCTGCACATCTACACTATAAAAGAAATATATATTAATAAATATTGTAATAAACATCAATACACGCCCCCGCCCCCCCCACCCCCCTCCGCCCTAACACATACAGTACAGTAATGGTCAAAATAACTATTATCCAGATATGGATAATAGATTATTTTCCCTTTATTAAACACTGCATTAGCATACAAAAATAAAGTAAATAAATACAGTTATACTTACCACAACAGCAGGTCCTTCTGTCCTCCGTAGCAAGAAAGCATATAGACATAATAAAGACATTCTAATGGCCCCAAACCCCTTAATCACCTTAGTGGTTACTAACCGCTATAGTCATTAAGGGGTTAACCCACCCTGACCCGATACAAACCCGGGAGGCCTAAGCACCCACCCTGACTGACTATACCCACCCTATACCCATTGAGTAGTATAGTGGTACATCATACCCATATAATAATAATATGGGCATGATAAGCCTCTATAGCACTCAATGGGCACCATAATTACAAGAAATTAATACACAAGACACACAATAATAAAACATAACTAAACTAAAAAAAAAAACACTTCACTAAATAAAAACAGTAGCCAGCTAATCCAATCAATACAAGCAATAACAACATCAACAATGAATTAATTAAACCATTAACCAATCAAACCAATTAATTCCTAAACCAACTCAAAATGAATAGTAACACTAACCAATCCAAACAATGAATTACTAGAACATTAATGAATTTAAACAGTAAAATACAAAGAAAGAATTTCTAACAATATCTGAACTAACCATAAACGCATTAGCTAACATAATATAACATTAACTACAAACGAACACCAATCGCAAACCTTTTATTAGCATTAAGCATGAACAAACAAAAAATCACATCCACATAATAAACTGAAATTAAAAAAAGCAACAGCAATACAAAGCCCGAAATGCCCCCCAAATATTGTCATAATAATGTATTATTCTGTACACTAAAGTGTTACAGATTAATATATTATCAGTCAATGTGCCTCCCCCAAAAAATCAAAAAACATATCCAAAGAATAAACCTGTAAAAAGAGACATTTACAAGCATTCAATATATTACTTACCAGTAGAAGCGGTGGCCCTCCGACTCCCGGGTAAAAGGAAGCTCACGTACCTTGAAGGCCTCCAACAGCATCCAATGCCATCCGCCATGACGATCCGGCTCAGGTACCCAAATCTTCTTTTTTCTTTCTTTAATCACCTTCTTCTATCTTCATCTGTCACCATTTCTTGATCTTCTTTATCTTCTATCTTCTTGTTGTAATCCAAAAAGCCCCATGGTAGATCCCAACCGATGTTGTCTCGTCGTCTTCTTGGGCTCAAATAGGGCTTGTGATGTGACATTTAGCCTCAAAATGGTTAAAAGCCACCTGATTGGCTGTTAAAAACCATGTTCCGACTTAAATTTTTTTTTTTGACATGACGTCACTGAAAGGGAATGATGCCAGCCAATCAAAATGGCTTTGCTTCATTTGCCTTTAAGATGACGTCACAAAGCCGGCGTTACATGGTATTTCAGCCAATCACATCGTGGGAACCAATTCCACACTCTGATTGGCTGAAATACCTTGTGACACAGTGGCCATCTTGGATTCAGTGACGTCATGTTAAAGGGAATGATGGCAGCCAATCAGAATGGCTATGCTTAATTTGCCTTTAAGATTACGTCACTAAATCCAAGATGGCCGGTGTCACAAGGAATTTCACCCAATCAGAGTGTGGAATTGGTTCCCACGATCGGATTGGCTGAAATACCATGTGATGCCGGCTTCGTGACGTCATCTTAAAGGCAAATGAAGCACAGCCATTCTGATTGGCTGGCATCCCCTTTAAGTGACGTCATGTAAAAAAAAAAAAATTAAAGTCGGAACATGGTTTTAACAGCCAATCAGGTGGCTGATAACCATTTTGAGGCTAAATGTGACGTCACATGCCCTATTTAAGGCCGTGACGCCTCATTTGTGCCCAAGAACATGACGAGACAACATCGGTTGGGATTTAACATGGGTTTTTTTGGATTGACAGATGAAGAAAGAAGATAAAGAAAATCAAGAAATGGTTACAGATGAAGATAGAAGGTGATTAAATATAGAAAAAAGAAGATTTGGGTACCTGATCCGGATCTTCATGGCGGATGGCATGGGATGCTGTTGGAGGCCTTCAAGGTACGTGAGCTTCCTGTTACCCTGGGAGTCGGAGGGCCACCGCTTCTAATGGTAAGTAATATATTGAATGTTTGTAAATGTCTTTTTTTACAGGTTTATTTTTGGATGTGTTTTTTGATTTTTTGGGGGAGGCACATTTACTGATAATATATTAATTTGTACCACTTTAGGGTACAGATTAATACATTATTATGACAATATTTGGGGGGCATTTCTCGCTTGGTATTGCTGTTGCTTTCTTTCATTTCAGTTTATTATGTGGATGTGATTGTTTTTTTTGTTCATGCTTAATGCTAATAAAAGGTTTGCGATTGGTGTTCATTTGTAGTTAATGTTATATTATGTTATCTAATGCGTTTTATGGTTAGTTCAGATATTGTTAGAATTTCTTTCTTTATATTTTACTGTTTAAATTCATTAATGTTGTAGTAATTCATTGTTTGGATTGGTTAGTGTTACTATTCATTTTGAGTTGGTTTAGGAATTAATTGGTTTGATTGGTTAATGGTTTAATTAATTCATTGTTGATGTTGTTATTGCTTGTATTGATTGGATTAGCTGGCTACTGTTTTTATTTAGTGAAGTGTGGTTTTTTGGAGTTTAGTTATTTTTTATTATTGTGTGTCTTGTGTATTAATGTATTGTAATTAGGGTGCCCATTGAGTGCTATAGAGGCTTATCATGCCCATATTATTATTATATGGGTATGATGTACCACTATACTACTCAATGGGTATACTGTAGGGTGGGTATAGTCAGTCAGGGTGGGTGCTTAGGCTTCACGGATGGGTGAAGGGGGTATTAGCCCTAAGGATGGGTGTCTAGGCCTTGCGGGTGGGTAGTGGTTGGGTTAATCCTTTTATTACCTTAGCTGTTTTAACCACTAAGGTAATGAAGGGGTTAAGTCCCCCGCAACCCCCCGTAAGGCCTAAACAGCACTAAAGGCCAAATTCCCCCTTCACCCATCCTTGCTAGCCACAGTAAGCCTGGCATGGGTGTTTAACCCCTTCATTACCTTAGCGGTTAGCCGCTAAGGTAATGAAGTTGCTGTAAATGCACTTTTCCTGAATCGGATGCATGCCGGGGGGCTCCGGAGCTGCTATTAATGGCTATCAGCTCTGGAGACCCCCGGCATCAATCCGAGGCAGGAAAAGGGCCTGATTTTTTCTAAGTCCCGACACATAGCAACTCATCGAGGCCATCTCCCCACCAATTTACCTAAACTTTGAGGTGAATTGGATTTGGGGAGAAGATCGCCTTTTAGGGCTGTGATAGGCCACGACAGCCGACTCGCGGGTATCTGAATTGAGCGAGTTTATGATCCTCCCGAAAATGGCCGATAAGCGGCTGATCGCCGCTCAATTGGTGATTTTCTTTTGATTATAAAATTTTGTGTCGATACAGGCCGTTATCGAGCACTTATTGAGGCTTACTGAATACGAGTAGCCATTTTGGGCGATAAGTGCTCGATAAGGGCCTTATCGAGGCTTTCTGAATGAGGCCCTTAGCAGGAAGAATCGACTCCGAGGATTCGTTAGATACATTCTCGGTGGAGAACTGACGAGATAAAGCGTCGGCATTGCGATTCTTGGTGCCTGGAATATAAGAAATCGTATAATTGAACCTAGAAAAGAACAAAGCTCACCGAGCTTGACGGGATCCCAGACGACGAGCCCCCTCGATGTACAATAAGTTTTTGTGATCGGTGAGGATGGCTACTGGCTCTTTGGTACCTTCGAGGAGATTCTCCATTCTTAGAGGGCCAATTTGATGGCCAGCAGCTCGCGGTTCCCGACATCATAATTTCTTTCGGCCGAAGAAAATTTTCTGGAAAAGAATCCACACGGATGGAGTTTTTCCTGTGGGGAGGATCTCTGAGAAAGCACTGCTCCGGCTCCCACATGCGAGGCGTCTACTTCGAGAATGAAAGGAAGGGAAGTATCCAGATGCTTAAGGATAGGAGCGAACACAAAGGCTCTTTTGAGAATGTCGAAGGCTTCGATGGCTTCAGGGGACCAAACAGTCAGATCAGCACCTTTTTTTGTGAGAGCAGTGATTGGTAGAGCAATAGTCGAGAAGTTACGGATGAATTTCCAATAGTAATTTGCAAACCCAAGGAAGCACTGCACAGCCTTGAGAGAGTTCGGTAACGGTCAATCGAGTACAGACTTCAATTTCTCGGGGTCCATGGTAAAGCCTTTGTCAGAAATTATATAGCTCAAGTAGGCTGTGGAAGATTGATGGAACAGACATTTCTCCGTTTTCGCGTAGAGGCGATTAGCATGAAGCCGAGAGAGAACCAACTTGGTATGGCGAATGTGCTCCTCCAAGCTTTTGGAGAAAATGAGGATGTCATCCAAATTGTAATGCATGTGTGCCCGCAGACCTGGCCAGTCCCCAGTACTGAGGTGGGTAAGGTTACAACACGCACCCACAGCAGTGAGGGCGTGCCTGGAGTGTGGTAATGCATTGCCGGGCCTGTTGAGAAAGGGTTAATGTGTACTTGCAACGTCCAGGATGCCAGAGTTTGGATAGTAATGTTCATGTGCCAGAGTTCAGGGATAATAGAGAGCAGCGTGGTGATGTCCGTCAGCCAGTGTTCAAGGATTGGAGAAAGCAGCGTAGTCGTATCCGAATGCAGGGTTCAAGGGCAGGAGAAAGCAGAGTAGTCCAATTCAAAGCAGAGTTCAAGCCAGGGAGATCCAAAGGTAAACAGGGACAGGAACCAGCGCTGAAACAGATAGGAGAGCCAAGCATAGAGACTGCACACACAGGGGTCACAAGACGCTATGCAGAGCAATGAGCTAGAGGACAAAAAGGGATTATAAAGGAGGGAGCACCAATGGGAGAGGAAGGAGGAGCAGAGGGTTGAGTGAGAGGTTGCAGGGATAGGTCAGAAAGAGCAAGTGAGGAGACAGGTGAATCACACAGGGATATGGCTTGTACGCTATGGGAGGCGGAGCCAGAGCTCTGGGAAGGCCTATATCTGGAGCATGTGCGCACGCCCTCTGTAAGGGTTGGATGCGCGCGCACAGTGTGTGCCAGGGAGCGTGAGGAGCATCGCGCCACGGGGGCGCTCGCCAAGGAAGGTGAGAGAGCAGGAGAAGCGGCAGAAGGAGGTAATGTGACAGGTGGGGGAATAGAGAGACGCCACGAGCTGTGAGTGCCGCGGAGGGGATCGGGTGTTTGAGAAGTGTGCGCCCCTTGCAGGGAATGCGCGTGACAACTGGACGCGCATCCGGGCACGCCACAGAGGAACGGGTGCGGGAAGAAAAAGGGACAGATGAACAAGGAGGCAAGGAGGGAAGGTCAGAGGCAGAGGGAGCAGGGGTGACGGGGACACATTGGGAAGCATGAATCCCCTGAACCGTCACAGTATCCCCCCATTGAGGATCGATCTCTGGACATCCTGCCATGGCTTCTGGGGGAATTTCCGATGAAATTGCCAGAGGAGTTTGGGAGCGTGAATATGGCGAGAAGGAATCCAGAAACGTTCCTCTGGACCATAACCCTTCCAGTGAACAAGGAACTGTTACTTGTTTCTGGTCCAACGGGAATCGATTATGGAGTGAATCTCATATTTCTGCTGTCCGTGAATGGTCACAGGGTTGGGTTTTTGGGAACGATCTGGGAAGTGAGCCCTTTGGATAACCGGTTTGAGTAAAGACACATGGAATACTGAAGGAATCCTCATGGTGGGAAGAAGTGCCAAACGGTATGCGACCGGATTGAGCATCTCAAGAATCTTAAAGGGACCCAAGAATCTCAGGGCCAATTTCAGAGACAGAGTCTTGAGCCTAATATTTTTTGAGGATAACCACACTCTGTCTCCGGGTTTAAACAAAGGGCCCGGTTGGCGTCGTCGATCTGCCTTTGTTTTTTGTCTTGAGACCGCAGTTTGTAGAGTCTTAAGAATCTTCCTCCAAGAGTTTTGAAGAGTAGAGACATGAGAATCCGCTGTGGGAACATAAGAAGGGAGGGAGGAGAGGGAAAGACTGCTAGGGTGGAATCCAAAATTAATGAAGAAAGGGGACTCTTGCGTAGATTCATTTTTAAGAGAGTTAATTGCAAACTCTGCCCAAGGTAATAGATCCACCCAGTTGTCTTGAGATTCGGAGTCATAACATCTGAGATACTGCTCTAAGGTCTGATTCAGTATTTCCGTTTGACCGTTGGTCTGAGGGTGGTATCCAGAAGAAAATAGAAGGGAAATCCCAAGTCTCTGGGAAAACGCACGCCAAAATTTAGAGATGAATTGAGAACCTCTGTCAGAAACAATTGAAATAGGAACACCGTGTAATCTGAAAATTTCCTTAGAAAAAATATCGGCCAAAGTAGCAGAATTAGGGAGGCCCTTGAGGGGTATAAAGTGTGAATGCTTGGAAAATCTATCTACTACAACAAGAATGGTATTAATCCCTTTAGAATTGGGAAGCTCGACAATAAAGTCCATAGAGATGTGTTTCCAAGGTTGCTAAGGAATGGGAAGAGGCATGAGGAGACCAGATGGTTTGTGATGGGCGGATTTACTCTGGGCACAGACCGGACAAGCTCTGGTGAAATCGAAAATGTCTTTCTTCATTTTAGGCCACCAAAAGGTCCGTTTAATAAGATCCGCTGTCCTCTTGAAGCCTGGATGACCGGCCGATCTAGAAGAATGTCCCCAAAGTAGAATCTTGTGGCGAAAACGTGGAGCTGCGTATAAGCGTCCCTTTGGAACCCTAAATCTCGTGGGAATGTGAACCTGGGCTTTGTTGATTTCATCCAAAACATCAAAATTATTGGCAGAAATTATGCACTTGGCTGGGAGAATAGATTTGGAGGCTTCGTTAGAGTCGTTCTCCGTAGCGAACTGGCGAGAGAGATCGTCTGCTTTGATATTTTTGGTAACGGGATATAAGAAATTGTATAGTTGAAACGAGAGAAGAATAGTGACCAACGAGCCTGACGAGATCCTAATCGTCGAGCCCCCTCAATATACAGAATTTTTTTGTGATCGGTGAGGATGGCAATAGGCTCCTTGGTACCTTCGAGAAGATGCCTCCATTCCTGCAAAGCCTATTTAATGGCCAATAGCTCACGATTCCCAACATCATAATTTCTCTCGGCTGAAGAGAAATTTCGAGAAAAAAAACCACAGGGATGGAGCTTCTCCTGGGGAGAGGATCTCTGAGAGAGTACTGCACCGGCTCCCACATCAGAGGCGTCAACTTCTAACGTGAAGGGAAGCGAAGTATCTGGATGTCGTAGGATGGGTGCAGAGACGAAGGCCTTTTTGAGAAACTCGAAGGCGTCAATGGTTTCGGGAGACCAAGTCGTAGGATCAGCACCCTTCTTAGTCAAGGCGGAGATGGGTAAAGCAATGGTAGAGAAATTACAGATGAACTTCCGGTAATAATTGGCAAAGCCAAGGAAGCGCTGCACGGCCATGAGAGAATTCGACAGCGGCCAGTCGAGGACAGACTTCAATTTCTCTGGATCCATAGAAAAACCTTGGTTAGAGATAATATAGCCTAGGAAGGCTGTGGACGTCTGATGGAACAAACGTTTCTCCATTTTAGTGTTGAGGCGATTAGCACGGAGCCTATAGAGTACTAGTTTGGTATGGTGAATGTGCTCCTCTAAATCCTTAGAGAAAATGAGGATGTCATCCAAATATAGGATAACAAATGTTCCCAACACGTCCCGGAAGATATCGTTCATGAACTCTTGGAAAACGGCAGGAGCATTGCATAGCCCGAAGGGCATCACTAAATACTCATAATGTCCAGATCGCGTATTAAACGCGGTATCGCGTATTAAACGCGGTTTTCCATTCATCCCATCTCTTATATGAATGAGGTTATAAACCCCTCTTAAATCGAGTTTGGAGAAGATAGAAGCTCCTTGTAGACGGTCGAATAGTTCAGAAATTAGGGGAAGAGGATATCGTTTTTTTACCGTAATTTTGTTGAGTCCGCGAAAGTCGATACAGGGTCTTAGGGATCCATCCTTCTTCTTCACGAAGAAGAAGCCTGCCCCAGCGGGGGAGGTGGAGTTGCAGATGAATCCTTTCTCCAAATTTTCTTGGATGTAAGACGTCATAGCCTCGGTTTCAGGAACAGATAAGGAATATGACTTCGACTTCGGGAGGATGGTTACTGGAATTAAATCAATAGGACAATCGTAGGGACGATGGGGAGGCAGTACCTCAGCTTGTACTTTATTTAAAACGTCCAGGAACTCGTGATACACCATCGGCAGAATGGACAGGTTGGAAGGGATAGTATCCAAACCAACGAGCACAGCAGCAGGAGGAGTGGTAGACACTTCCTCGGAGGAGGTAGGCCATTGGATAGGTATGACGTCGGTCCAATCAATGCGCGGATTGTGGACCTGTAGCCAAGGCAATTCTAGTATAGGAGACAAGAGAAAGGGATGGGGGAGCACTGGTGGAAGGGTAGAATAGAGTGCAGTCTGGTTCAGGTGTGTAAAACTCTGAAGCAATAAAGTGGAGTTTTTTAGATGTATAATAATTCTTAACACTCACACGGCCTTGTGCAAATGCTGTCGCATCAAGGTATCTTTAGGTCCTCTCTTCTCTGTCTTGTAAATTCGTTCGCCGCCTTGCGTCTGCACTTTTTCTTTTCCTTCTTCTTTGGTCTGGTCTCACCCTCGGAATGAATAGATATACATGTGAACAGAATATATTTGCAATTAGATGATATTTCCAGAAATAAAAACAGGGTTAGAATAAAAAACACTCACACAGGCATGTGTGCGTGCACTCTGGGGGGTGGTGTCTTTGCTCTCCAGGGGGCAGTCCCACTTCTCCAATAGTTAGTTATAGGTCTAAGATCAAAACAATACTCAGTGTCAAGTGATAGAGAATAAAAAGGTATTAATACTCACACGGCCAAGTGTGAGTGCACACTTGGAAAGGTTTCTTTAGTTGCTCCTCTTGTTGTCCCCGGGTAGGAAATTAAAACGGGTTCTGATGGTGATTTCTCACTCCCAAATGGGTAAAGAAAGTTCTAAGCCCAGAAAGTCAAGGCCAAGGTCTTTATTCAAATTAAAAATAAAAAGCACAACAAAACACCGCTAACTCAACCAGTGAGCTGCGCTGTGGAATAAGGTAAAAAGCCAGTCTATAGGGAATATAATTCAGGACTCATGGTACTGCAGCTAGACTCTCTCCGCGTCCGGATGTAGCGCTGCACTTCCCGTGTCCCACTCCCGACGGTGGCTGCAAAAGGTCAAAACATCTGGGGGATTTCGAGCTACGCGTTTCGCCCTTTTGGGCTTCCTCAGGCTCCGTAGTTAGAATTGATTTGGCTCGCGGCTCCAGCTTTATATACTGCGGCCGGCCAGTCTACCACACCCCCACATCCTGCTGTTTCTTAACTGGATCATCGAAATCAGCTGTTATAAATAAATGCTATAACGAATAGTACGAGCAATTTGGCCCCATTGCATGGTCCTTTAATAGACCTTCACTGACGTCACGTGCACCCTAACTTGATGCTACGTGAGGAAGTACTCTGTACATAATAACAGGTTTCCTCATTGTGGAATCTATATCTTAAAAACCCTAGATTCTCTCATTTTTGGCTAGAGATAATGAACCAATACATACAATCAAACATGTCAAATTTAAAAACTCATTGGCATAAATCAAGGAAATATCTACCACCTGCAAACATTTAACCCTTCCAATTCCATAACTCATTGATAAGGGTAGACGGTAAAATAGGTATAAATGACAATGTACTGTAATTAATTGCCTGTTTATGGTCAGTAAGTCATAAGAGTGTACAGTCCAATCTTAAGCCGAGATTGGTATAAACCTCATATGTGACCGGATATTTATTCCTCAAAATGCATATTGGCAGTACTGAAAACTGTAATTTAAAAACATACATAAATAGCAATTTTATACACAAAACTTAAAATGTCTTATAAAAATCAATTAAAAATGCAATTAATAAATGTATATATTGAACATTGATATATGAACTCATCTCTTTATAGATGGTGTAATAGATGAACAAGATCTGCAAGGGAAAACAAACACGCAATCAGTACCCTATATCCTGGGATGAGATATGCCTAAAAATGTGAAGTAGAACTATTCTAAAATCAATTTCAAGGACATCCTTTCTTCTAGTCTCTGAGGGATGGAGAGGGAGGGGGGGGAGGAGGGGGAGGGGGGGAGGGAATGGATGGAAAGTGAATGGTGGAGGGTGAAGGGGTGGGGAAGGATGAGCGACTAAAATTGTTAGATGGGTGATAGGGCATGTCGGATGCTCAGTTGAATACTCCCAGGTCTATGTCTATGTTTAGACCCTTTGGGGCTAGAGTCTGTAGTCTGTAGATCCAATACGTCTCGCGTTGTCCAAGTTTCATAAGCTGGTCTCCACCACTCCAATGTGCCTCTACTCTTTCTATTCCCTTGTAGGGAAGCCCTTCTGGGTTCCCACCGTGGGACAGGCTGAAATGTCTGGAGACACTATGGGTCATAACCTGTTCTCTAGGCAATCCTAGTATAACCTGGACGGTAGGAGAATGGAAGACATCAAAAACTATTACCTCCTTATGACCATCTGCAGTGGTCAATGTAAGTGGGATGGACTCCCAGATGATGAAGGCTGGCTGAAGCGGACATCCATCGATAGCTTTAAGACCAATGGGCGCTTTTCTCTTGGCCAGAGGAATTTGATTCTCAGAGGCGAAGGTGTGATCCAGAAAGTTACCGCCAGATCCGGAGTCAATGAAAGTTTTTACTTTTAATAGAAGGTCAGGGCCCGCCAGCATTACAGGAAGCATGAGTTTCTTTGGGAGAACCTTAGGGAGAGAGGGGCAAGAAGAGATTGTACCCAGTAAAAGCCCCTCTACCTTTACTGGGTGTTCCCGTTTTCGGCTTCATCGGGCTGTTCTGGAGCCGATGTTCTGGGGAACCACAATAATAACAGTCCCTTCACACGACGTCGCATTCTCTCTGCAGCCCGTGGTTGTTGGCTACCGATTTGCATTGGCTCAGGAGCATCTAACGCCAGGAAGTGCGAAGAAGTAGACCTATGAGAGACAGACGGGAGGGGAAGAGAACGGGAACAGTGTCGCTCGTGAAGTCGTTCTTGGGTACGTTGATCCATATGTATGCTGAGTGTAATTAATTGTTCCAGAGAGGACGGCTGGGCGTGAGCTGCGAGATCATCCTTTAAAGTATCAGACAGACCGTGCCAGTATGCTGCGGCAAGTGCCTCGTCGTTCCATTGAGTTTCGGCGGTGAGGGTGCGGAACTCTATTGCGTATTTAGCAGCAGATCTTCGAGCCTGTGGGATATGGAACAAAGAAAAAGCAGCCGTCTCCCTACATGCGGGAGTATCAAACACCTGTTGAAATGCATGCCTAAATTTAGGATAGTCTTGGGTCAACTCAGGTTTGCGCTCCCAGAGGGGAGATGCCCAAGCCAGGGAGTCGCCAGTGAGTAAGGCGTAAATGTAGGCCACCGTGGTACGGCCGGTAGGAAAAAGAGAGGGAGACATTTCAAATTGAACCTCACATTGGTTTAGGAATCCACGGCAAGCGACAGGGTCTCCATCATACCGGTTGGGAGGTGGTATACGTGGTCCTGAGTTACCGTAGGTCACTGAGACAGGAGGTGACGGGGCAGCTGGGGTTTCATGGAGAGACAGATTAGCAAGTTGTTGCGAGACAGTGGTCAGTTGGTTACTGACAAATTGTATTGTTCCAAGGAAACACCTTGGCCCACCTCAGGGGGGTCTGCATTTGTTGGGCTCTGCATAATGTAACGCCTGTATGCCCGCAGACCTGGCCAGTCCCCAGTACTGAGGTGGGTAAGGGTGTAACACACACCCACAGCAGTGAGGGCGTGCCCAGAGTGTGGTAATTGCGTTGCCGGGCCTGGTGAGTAAGGGTTAACGTTATACTTGCTGCGTCCTGGGCGCCAGGGGTCGGAAGGTATTGTCCAAGAGCCAGAGTCCAGGGATTGGAGATAGCAGCGTAGTGATGTCCGAAAGCCAGCGTTCAAGGGCAGGAGAAGGCAGCGTAGTCAAAGTCCAAAGCAGAGTTCAAGTTCAAACCAAGGGAATCCAAACAGGTGCAGGGACAGGAACCAGAGCTGAAACAGATAAGGGAGCTGGGCATAGATACTGCACACACAGGAGCTACAGGAAAGCTATGCAGAGCAAGGAAAGAGTGGACAGACTGGGGTTATAAAGGAGGGAGGACAAATAGCAGGAAAGGGAGGAGCAGGGGTTTGACTGGGAGCTTGCAGGGATAGGTGTGAGAGAGCAGGGGAAGAGACAGGAAGGTAATCAAGGGTAATAGCCTGCAAGCTCCGGGGGGGCGGAGCCAGTACCTGGGGAGGGTTGGTAAGTAGAGCGGGTGCGCTCCCCCTCTGTAACACAGTCGCGCTCGCCCTCTGTAACACAGTCGCGCGCGCGAGACGCGCGAGTACCAGAGCGTGGGGGAAGGATCGCGAAGGAGGTACTCGGCTGGAGAGTATGAGAGGGGAAAGGAGCGGAGGAAACAGGTAGGGAGACAGAGGTACACTGAGGGGCGTGAGTACCCTGACGGGAGACCAGGGACCAGGAACGCGCGTGCACAGTGAGTGGACCGCGCGTGCACGCAGACCGCGAACCGGAGCGTGACCGCGCCACGAGGGAATATATGTGTGTGTGAAATACAAATGTAGGTGAATGACCCTGGCCCTAGAAAGTGAATCACAAAGATGTGAATCACAAAGATTTGTATACTATACAAATAAAGGTAATAAAGTCCTCAAAGGATATAACCAATCAGAGTCTCTTAATGTAAATGATGGTCTTGAAATAGGAATAAATCACACAGTGGAGAGAATCTGTAAGATGAACCGTCTGAGTCCTGTCTTCTCCAGAGCTGCACGAACCCCACGCAACATCCCTGGTTCAGCTGGATCTTCAAAACAGTCTTTGTCCACAGGCAGTATAAATCTCAGTATCATGGGATAAAGAGAGAAATGGATTGCACAATAACGTTTAAAAAAATTTTGTACAACCTCCATATACAGAAACATACTCACAATGTTCCTGTTAGTTAAAAGCATTGAATCAGAAGTGCCGCAAAGTTTAGGGACCCCCACACGATATCTCCCAGTATCTCACAGTCCTCCTGATGTCTCGTGTGTTCGGTACGCACAATATGCGCCCCACGTGACTCCGCGACAGCGGCCCGTTGTTATGACGTCAGTATGACGGCCTGATCACCTGACCGTCACTTCAATATTGGCTTCTCCCTACGCGTTTCGTGACTGGTATTCATCACTTCCTCAGGGGATTGTGGAGCCAGTAACAATCCCATGTCTTAAATACCTTATAATTTAACCCTTAAATGGCCAAACAATATAATAGCTGTCTAGGTGAGTGGACTGGTGGCGCCATGATGATGTCATCAGTGGGGTTAACAAACACACTAAGACCTACCATTTACACTATAAATGAGAAGGTGAATACAATGTATAAATGTGAACACCATAAACCATAAAATATATAAAATAATATATAACAAATAATATATAAAAATGGAATAACAGAAATTTCAGTAAAACTTCAGAAAAAAACTTTAGAATTTTTTTTTTTGTGGCAGAAAAATTTCAGAAAAAGGTTCAGAAAAAATTCCAGAATTAATTTAAAGAAAAGATGCCAAATCAAAGTCAATGTTTAATCCCTTAGGGGAGAGGGTTTTTAAGGTTTAAATCCAGAAGCTCTCTTTTTGAGAGATCATCTTTATTCTATCACCTCCTCTTGCATTGACTTTGGGGCAATCTATACAATACAGACAAGCCTATTTGGTTTCATATCATGATAAATCTTGAAATGATTGGACACACTGTGGGTCTCTAGACCCCTCTTAATATTATATACATGTTCTGCAAATCTTCTTTTGAGGGGTCTCCCTGTCCTGCCTACGTACTGTAATCCGCAAGGACACTCCAGTAGATAGACACAAAAACTGGATTTACTATTAGTAAAGATTTTGATGTCATAAACTTTACCTGTTACATTAGATTTGAACTCTTTACATTTCCGCCCATAATTACACCCAATGCATTTTATACAAATGTGATATCCCTTAAGATCTCCAAGCCACATACAAGAGCCTGATCCTGAATTTTTCCTCAGGCAACTAGGTGCTAATTGGGATTTAAGATTTTGCGCCCTCTTATAAACAATTTGGGGTTTGGAGGGTATTATGGAATTTAGAATGGGGTCTCTCTGTAGAATTCCCCAATGTTTATTAAAGATTCTAGAGATATCTTGAGACATGCCATTGAATTGGGTAATAAACAGAAGGAATTCCTTAACAGGCAAGGTAGGAGTCTTCCTTTTTGGATGGATCAGTGTGATCCTATCTGTCTTACTCGCCAAAACAATGGCATCCTGAACCACTCTTTTATTGTATTTTGACAAAGTGAGAATATGATGCAAGGAGGGGGGAGGTCTGACGTAAACAGCACTGGGATTTTTGCTGCCATTTTAAGTCAGCATCAATCTTAGGTGCCTGAAATTGTCATCCATCTTGCCTATTGTCTGTATGAAAGTTGGAATGGAAGTTTAGTTTAAAGACACATTTTTTTCTTTTTTCTGCTCCTAAAGTTTTAAGTGATAATAAGCTGTTCAACTAACCACAAGACCTTGAAGATGGGAGAAAAGCGCCAATGTTATGAAAATAAAATATAGATTACAAGCATGTCTCGCATTCCGAGGGAGGTACCCATGGTCATGTGCACCCTTTCTCAGGAATCTCGTATATAGAGAAAAGGTCACCGGCCTGTATAAGGAATATTAGCTGAGTCATTTCATTTTTAATATGAATCTCATAGTTATGCTATTAACTCAATGTGTCCATATTCATATTTTATTATCTTATATGCTTACGTAATGACGCACACGACACTCCATTTAGGGGGCGTGGGCTTAGTATTTTGGGTATAAATAGGGCCTGTATGCCAGTATGTCGTTGGGTGAGTTTTTTTTAAAACTTCCTTCTATGTGTGCACACGTACACTGAAATAAACTCATTTGTTATTCTGCAAATAATCCTCTGATGTGTCTTATTTATTCATGCTTTTCACAATTTCCTTTCCATAAACTTTACACCTAGGTCTTTAATTTGGTCTTCAAAGATCTCTTGTTGGGAACAGTTCCGTTTAACCCTTAATTCTTGTCCCTTGGGGATATTTTTAATCCATTTCGGATAATGATGGCTGGATGCCAACACATAAATATTTGCATTAGTTTCCTTGTAATATGTTTTAGTTTGTATGGTGTTATTAACTATATACAAAGATAGATCCAAAAAATTAATGGATTGAGGGCTACTATTAAATGTGAACTTGATATTATAATCGTTCACATTGAGGTAGGTTTTAAAGGCTTCTAATTCTTCAATGGTGCCCCTCCAGACGCACAGCACATCATCGATGTAGCGTTTCCAAAGTACCACGTTTGCACCAAATGGGTTGTGATTCCAGATGTGATTATTTTCCCACATACCCATAAATATGTTTGCATAACTTGGTGCAAACCTGGTACCCATCGCAGTGCCGCACGTCTGGAGGTAGAACCTGCCCTCATAACAAAAATAGTTATGGGTAAGAATGTACTTGATGGCCTCCAGAAGAAAAGTTTTCACCAAGGGTTCTATATCAATATCCAAATCTAGTGCCCACTCAATGGCCTTGAAACCCATAGAATGGTCAAAAATCGTGTACAGTGACACTGCGTCACATGTGACCCAAATCAAACCTTCATCCCAATCAAGGTTTTGGATGGTTTGTAACACATGCGGGGTATCTTTGAGGTGGTTGGTATTTGTACCAAATATTTTTGCAATAAATGGTCCACAAATTGGGACAGATTTGATGACAATTAACCAATCCCCGAGATGATGGGTCTTCCCGGGGGTCTCTGGAGATTTTTATGAATCTTGGGGATGAAGTAAAAAAGCGGAACTTTAGGTTGTTTAATAATCAAAAATTCCAATTCCTTTTTACTAATTACTCCATCCCCAAACCCTTTATCTAACCAGCTGTATAATACATTTCCATACTCAATGGTAGGATTGTGATCTAACAAATTGAATGTCTTCCTACCACCCAAAATTCTTTAAGATTCATCCTGATAATAACTTCTGTCCATTATAACTATCCCACCTCTCTTGTCTGCAGATTTAATCACTATTTGATTATTGTTTGCTAGTGATTTAACAGCCTCTTTTTTGATTTTGGTTAGATTCTGTTTGTTACACCTAAAATCCTCTCTCAGCGTCTCTAAACCACCAATGACCATTTCTGGAAATGTGTCTATGAAATTACCCTTACATGCTTTTGGGTAAAAAGTGGAGGGGTTCTTGAATGGAGTGAGAGTTGGTTTACCTCCTGTCATAACAGGTGGATTACTCGTGCCTACAGATCGAGTAATGGCGTCCTTGACAAAATATTTTTAGTGTCAATTTTCTTACATATTTGTGAATATCAATATATAATTTAAACATATTGGGTCCCTGAACGGGTGCAAAATTTAGCCCTTTCTCTAGAACTTTACTTTCCACCTCTGTTAATGGGTAACTGCTAATGTTAAAAACACTCTGTTTTTTTAACCAGTCTCTCTCTGCATTTTATCTTTTTCTTTTTTCTTGTTCCGCCTCTTTTCCCTTGGAGTCGTCTGCTCTTGACCTTTTCCGTTCTACTCTTCTGGGATCCTGCCACCCTCGCAGGGTCCTGTTGTCCCATTTGTTTTCCTTAAACGGTTCATAGCCCCTGCGTGACTCTAAAAAAGGAATCGATCTTTTATTATGTTCTGAAAATCTATCTTCTCTCTCAGTAGGCCTCTATATTGGTGATCTTTCTCTATAACTTCTAAAAACCTGATCTCTATCACAATCTTGTTGTTTAAAAGAGTATTGTCTTATTCTATCTTTTTCATAGTTTTTATACTCTTTTTCTTTTCATTTTTTAAAAAATCTTTTTATTTGTACCTTGCTGTTTTACTGCCTTACTTTTTGTTTTGGCTGTTCAGTATTTGTCTGAGATGTTTTTCTATTTTTCGTTACAGTTGTAACTACATCAGTCTCATTTTCAACTGATACATTACTTACAGTATTCTGATCCTTTTTCCAATTACGTTGTTTATTTTCCTCGTAATCTTTTTTATCACGAGCAATTTTTTTCTGTTTAGATAATTTGGTTTCTTTGTGTAATTTCTCCATTCTTGAAATTGCTTTATCCTCTAACTCTTTGTATTCTTTTAATTCCATAAAAGGTTCTACTGTTCTTTGATCTTATTGATTTCACTATCAATGACCTCTAAAATCAAAGTCCTTTGTTTAATCAATAATTGTATAAGACTTACTGAACATTAATCTAAAATAAAATTCCATTCTTCCATAAAACTCTCTTTATCTTGATCAATAGTAGGAATTTTTAAGATACGTAATCCTCTAGGGATTCTCTTGTACTCTAAATATTTTTTCAGAGCAAAAGAATCCCAAGTCTGTTTAACCTCCTGGTTTAACAATTTTTCTAATTTAGAAAAATGGGTCTCTAGATTTTCTATTTCTAGGTCCATACAATCTGGGGCATTTTCAAAAACCCCTTCAAAATTAAGATCTCTAAGGGCTCTGCTGGTGAATAAAGCCATGAGGATCAGTGATCAGCTGCTAATAGTGTGCGTATGTGAACATACAAAAGTGAAAAATACTATATGTAGCGCTCGATCAAAGATATAATGGTGCAGTGCTCAGTGAATGAAAATAATAAATGTTAATAATTAAACAAATTCTCACACTATTAGCAGCTGATCACTGATCCTAATGACTTTTTTCACCAGCAGAGCCCTTAGAGATCTTAATTTTGGAATTTGCACACACTCTACACTGCACACTGCTCACAGCACACTGCACACACTCCCAGCACTCACTGCACACACTCTACACTGCATACACTCCCAGCACTCACTGCACACACTCTACACTGCTCACACTGCACACACTCTACACTGCACTCACTGCACACACTCTACACTGCACACTACTCACAGCACACTGCACACACTCCCAGCACTCATTGCACACACTCTACACTGCACACACTCCCAGCACTCACTGCACACACTCTACACTGCTCACACTGCACACACTCTACACTGCACACACTCTACACTGAACTCACTGCACACACTGCACACACTCTACACTGCACACTGCTCACAGCACACTACACACACTCCCAGCACTCACTGCACACACTCTACACTGCATACACTCCCAGCACTCACTGCACACACTCTACACTGCTCACACTGCACACACTCTACACTGCACTCACTGCACACACTCTACACTGCACACTACTCACAGCACACTGCACACACTCCCAGCACTCATTGCACACACTCTACACTGCACACACTCCCAGCACTCACTGCACACACTCTACACTGCTCACACTGCACACACTCTACACTGCACACACTGCACACACTCTATACTGCACACTGCTCACAGCACACTGCACACACTCCCAGCACTCACTGTACACACTCTACACTGCACACACTCCCAGCAATCACTGCACACACTCTACACTGCACGCACTCTACACTGCACACACTGCACACACTCTACACTGCATACTGCACACAGCACACTGCACACACTCCCAGCACTCACTGCACACCCTCTACACTGCACACACTGCACACACTCTACACTGCACACACTCTACACTGCACACTGCTCACAGCAAACTGCAAAAACTCCCAGCACTCACTCTCACTGCACCACTGCACACACTCTCACTGAAAACACTCTCACAGCACACACTCTCACACAGCACACAGCTCTCACAGCACACAGCTCACACAGCACTCAGCTCTCACACCACACAGCACTCACAGCACACTCTCACAGCACACAGCTCTCACAACACACTCTCACAGCACACTACACCACACCTCCCACTCCCCCTCCCTACCTTTGGTGTCGGCTGCTGAGATCGGAGCGGAGCTGGCATCAGGAGGAGGGGGGGTGTCGGGAGGAGGGGGGTGTCGGGAGGAGGGGGGGGGGGGTCGGGATGAGGGGGGTGAGTAAGGAGCAGGCTGTGACTCGGAGGGCCACGTGGGCTATGCCGCGGAGGGCCGGTAGGTGTGGGGCCCGGGGGGGAGGAGGAAATTTGAGAGAGAGGGGGATAGGGACACTGGAAGAGGAGAGATTGTTAGAGCGCCCCCTGGAGGATTGAGGTGGCCTGTTTGAGGCCTGTGGAGGGGGCCTGCCGAGCTGACTGCTGATAGGTGGCCATGGAGGTGCCTGTCGGAAACTTCGCTTCTACCAGTCTGCAGCATGCTGCCTGGACAGGCATCTCAATGGACACCTTCCAACAGGCCAGCTCTGCGGATCAGGACAGATTAGTTTTGCTGACAGGGGTTTTGCACCTTTCCCATTACTCATTGGGCCGGGACAAGAGGCCCTGAACACAGGACACACACAGGCAGCATACACAAATCTCTATCCCCCCATGCTCTCCCCCCAAGTGTCTCTCTCTCCGCCGTGGTGGGAGGTTAGGTGCAGGTTGCCCAGCCGTTGATAGGGGACGTGTAGGGCTTCCGGCCACCTCTTCCTTCCTTCCCTCCTCACTCCCTCTCTCCCGATCAGGCACACAGCGGCCATTTTTTTTTTCAATTACCGTGACCCCGTTACTAACTCGGTGGTCTCGGGGTGGACCCCAAGGACCGCGCTATAACGGGGTTTACCTGTATTTAGTTAATAACACAATACAAACTAAAACGTATTACAAGGAAACTAATGAAAATACTTATGTGTTTGCATCCAGCCATCATTATCCAAAATGGATTAAAAATATCCCCAAGGGACAAGCATTAAGGGTTAAACGGAACTGTTCCCAACAAGAGATCTTTGAAGACCAAATTAAAGACATAGGTGTAAAGTTTATGGAAAGGAAAAACAATTAAAGAGTGGTTCAGAATGCCATTGATTTGGCGAGTAAGACAGATAGGATCACACTGATCCATCCAAAAAGGAAGGTTCCTACCTTGCCTGTTAAGGAATTCCTTCTGTTTATTACCCAATTCAATGGCATGTCTCAAGATATCTCTAGAATCGTTAATAAACATTGGGAAATTCTAAAGAGAGACCCCATTCTAAATTCCATAATAACCTCCAAACCCCAAATTGTTTATAAGAGGGCGCAAAATCTTAAATCCCAATTAGCACCTAGTTGCCCGTGAAAAAATTCAGGATCAGGCTCTTGTATGTGGCTTGGAGATCTTAAGGGATATCACATTTGTATAAAATGCATTGGGTGTAATTATGGGCGGAAATGTAAATGTAACATGTAAAGAGTTCAAATCTAATGTAACAGGTAAAGTTTATGACATCAAAACCTTTATTAATTTTAAATCCAGTTTTTGTGTCTATCTACTGGAGTGTCCTTGCGGATTACAGTACGTAGGCAGGACAGGGAGACCCCTCAAAAGAAGATTTGCAGAACATGTATATAATATTAAGAGGGGTCTAGAGACCCACAGTGTGTCCTATCATTTCAAGATTTATCATGATATGAAACCAGATGGGCTTGTCTGTATTGTATAGATTGCCCCAAAGTCAATGCAAGAGGAGGTGATAGAATAAAGATGATCTCTCAAAAAGAGAGCTTCTGGATTTACACCTTAAAAACCCTCTCCCCTAAGGGATTAAACATTGACTTTGATTTGGCATCTTTTCTTTAAATTCATTCTGGAATTTTTTCTGAACCTTTTTCTGAAATTTTTCTGGCACAAAAAAAAAAATTCTAAAGTTTTTTTCTGAATTTTTTCTGAATTTTCTGTTATTCCATTTTTATATATTTTTTGTTATATATTATTTTATGTATTTTATGGTTTTATGGTGTTAACATTAATACATTGTATTCACCTTCTCATTTATAGTGTAAATGGTAGGTCTTAGTCTGTTTGTTAACCCCACTGATGACGTCATGGCGCCACCAGTCCACTCACCTAGACAGTTATTATATTGTTTGGCCATTTAAGGGTTAAATTATAAGGTATTTAAGACATGGGATTGTTACTGGCTCCACAATCCCCTGAGGAAGTGACGAATCCCCGTCATGAAAAGCGTAGGGAGGAGCAAAAATTGAAGTGCCGGTCAGGTGATCAGGCCGTCATACTGACGTCATCACTACGGGCCGCAGTCGCGGAGTCACATGGGGCGCATATTGTGCGTACCGACCACACGAGACATCAGGAGGACTGTGAGATACTGGGAGATATCGTGTGGGGGTCCCTAACCTTTGCGGCACTTCTGATTCAATGCTTTTAACTAACAGGAACATTGTGAGTATGTTTCTCTATATGGAGATTGTACAATAAAATTTTAAACGTTATTGCGCAATCCATTTCTCTCTTTATCCCATGATACTGAGATTTATACTGCCTGTGGACAAAGACCGTTTTGAAGATCCAGCTGAACCAGGGATGTTGCGTGGGGTTCGTGCAGCTCTGGAGAAGACAGGACTCAGACGGTTCATCTTACAGATTCTCTCCACTGTGTGATTTATTCCTATTTCTAGACCATCATTTACATTAAGAGAAGTTTCACGTCATAGTGGAAACTCAACAGGAAGATAATACTCTTCTTTATTCATCACAAGGACTCTGATTGGTTATATCCTTTGAGGACTTTATTACCTTTATTTGTATAGTATGTTGGTCACCAGTTGTTATTATTTCACATCTTTGTGATTCACTTTCTAGCGCCAGGGTCGTTCACCTACATTTGTATTTCACTCATCCACTCGGAGACCACATTGAGATGGTCTCCACTTTAGGGATCTAGACCGCTTATTTGTTTAATTATTAACATTTATTATTTTCCTTCACTGTGCACTGCACCGTTATATCTTTGATTGAGTGCTACATATAGTATTTTTCACTTTTGTATATATATATATATATATATATATATATATATAAGTAAATATACAGTATAACAAAAAACCATCAGCGCCAAAAACAAACTATTACTAATGCACAACATAGCTCATAATGTGTGATGATAAATTAGAGTAGAAACCAATACCATTACAAAAAAATATTAATATTATTAATATATGTATAGCATTAACCTAGTGAACATGAAAAGTAAAAGAAAATATATGTATGTGCACACAATGTGTATATATATATATATATGGTATACCAGTCCTTGAAGGGACTTCAATAAAGGAAAAAACACTTCCAAACAAATCGGAAAAAAAAAAAAGAAAAAAAGTGCACAGCCTACAGTGTGAATCTGTATAGATTTATATGGTTATTAAGAAATGCAATGTGCACTTACAACAATGAAATTAAAATCAAGCAGTTCTGATGTATTGTCACCAGCCTACTTGTGTAGTTGTGTAGGGGAGAAGCTGGGCTCTGTAAATGTTTCCGCCAGTTCTGTATATCCACATATCACCAAGGGCAACCAAATAGTCTTCCGCAAATCAGATGGAAAATGCAATCTTTTAACAGATATAACCAGTACACAGGGTGCTCCGGGAGTTAAAGGATTGTATTTTCCATCGGACTTGCCGTGGACTATCCGGAGCCCTGATTTTAATAGATAAAGCCATCCTGCAGGGCAAATAAATTGCTAGATTAAGGTGCAAAACTACCCTAGGAATAATTTTTAGAAATAGCTATATATATGTACAGTACTTTAATCATATAACATCTCACATGACATTTAGAGATTGAAAGATGAAGCTGATTCCTAGAAACTCATCCAGATTTTCTTGCCTTGCTGTGCTTGTTTCTTTCTTTCATTTTTTTTTTTTTTTTTTTTAAGGAATGGCTCATTAAACAACGTGGTTGGAAAAATGTGCTTCATAGTACTGGTGCATATCTTAAAATATTTGCTAACACATACTGCATGTCATTTTCATATATCAGGTAATTTAAGTCGCCTGGGGATTCTGACTAATATATCTAATATCCATTCTCAACAGGTCTAGACACAAACATTTCTTTGAGAAAGATTATATGTGAAATTATTAAGATTTTTGCCGTTTATGAACCACAAAGTGCTGTACTACGTGAAATAATTCCATAATGCGTAACAAAAAAAAGTACAAGCTCCAAAATGAAGTAATAAAAATTTTCAATCAGACTGATACAAATCTAATAATGACTCAAACTACTTTGCAATCACTGAACTGCTGGATCCTGTGATGCACTACTTGCTTTAATTATTTATAGATAGTTGATTGTTTATTTCGAGTAGAATACAATCATACTGTCACACTTTAATCATCATCATCAATATGTTTTGCTTTTCACTGCAATGGCAATCTTTCTCCTAAATTAAAATATTTGTATTATTCTTTTACACCCATCTGCAACTTTATCGTAGCTTGCACAAAGTGTATTGATCTTACTAAAACGGCAGCTCGATTTGTTACCTTCAATAACCTTTAGTCAAAATGTTTGCAATACTGGAAAGTGGAGAAAAATATATACAGTATTTTAAAATATTTATAATATGTTGTTTTAGTTTACGGTTTACTCCTTATAAACTCACAGTGAGGAGAGGGATTTCACAATAAAATAGATTGACATTAACATACCTTCTTATATTAAGGCAACTCGGATCAAGAAATATCGTTGTTACCTCAAAAGAATCTATTTACAAAGTGGAGCAATGTCCCATTTTAGCAATAAAAAAACTTTTGTAGATAATATTTCCTTGTCATACTCCTTGCCTGTACTTCAACTGGTGGGAGTGGATAAAACCAATGTAAGGCATTGTTTGAAGGGGAGCATGAACATATATGCATGTATTTTATATGCAAATTATTTTTTAAAGCATCAGGAAGTTTTTGTATAAAAGCAGTGTTCATTTTTTACAAATTTTTCTGAAGTGGCGTAAGCCCTCCAAATGCATTTGGAGTCTGCATAAAGGGGTAACATTTTGCAAGAATAAATATATTAATAGATACAAAATAAGAATTTAAGAATATTTTTATTATATGGTACAATGATATGAGGTGAGACTTACTTATTTTCCCTCCCACGACATATACCTTCACTGAGACGCACCTACAATGATGACATCATTAATACAATCAGCTTATATGAAATGGGGTGAATCTCATCCAAAAAGATATAATGACAATTTGGAATATAAATAGATACACAGTATAAACAAATATATCTGCAATCATACATGATATGGCAAATTGAAACCTTTTTAAATTAATACAGATGAACTCTAAGCACAAGGGAAGTTACTTAATGTATATTCTCATTGATATGTTCATCTTCTAATTATCCTACTATAAATAAGAAAATATAAAATGTATTTCTATGTAATGTATCCACATTTATATTGGTAGTTTAGTGTTCTGATAAATTGATACAAGGAAATTGTGCGCGCTGTCCATCCAATTGCTCTTCCTCGACTTTCAAGTCTCCCCTACAGCTCCTAGTCTTCCGTGATCAGCGGGGCATGCTCAGCACATCAAACACAAAAATAGGAGCGCATGCAAAGAAAACGAGAAAGACCGAAATTAGTGCATAAATCTTTATATGGCAAAATGAAACATAAAATATCAAAATGAAGGCCAAAAGACACTACATTTGGAATAAGATCACATAGATCAATATGCCCGTGACACACACTGAGGATCGGGTACTGACACCCAAAAACTCACAATAGGAGTGATTCCCTGGTTGGTAAAAAAGAGAGAGAGTACAAGACTACAAAGATGGTATAACACAGACCATGAGACTCAAAATCCTCCTAACGGCATCCTCGTGGTGTCTCTAGGCTGCAGCGCAGAAGTCCATCTTCACAGATGTAACGTCGCTGCATATGACGTCACCTACGCGTTTCGTATCAAATTACACTTCTTCAGGGAAAGTCATGTGATCCTACTGCACCGACACACTTTATTCGAGCAAATACCCAGTATGTACCTGGCAGATACCTGGAATGCGCCGCTCCTCACCTCTGACAAGCCCCGTTGCGTTTGCCTTTCCAGCCTAGGTTCATGCCTGGCTGACGGGCGGCTGATCTGTTAAATGATAATGATTAGGATTTAATAGGCTGCAATGCTTCGCGTGTCTACCAGATGGCATAAATTCATGAATTGTAATGCAGTATATATATATATACTGTGCAGTATTGCAGCCAGCGGGAATAAAATGCTTCAATCCCTGCTTGGAAAATAACCCAATGCACTCGGGCAGAAAACAGTCACAAACCTCAATACACCCGGGTATACCCGAATTCGTGGGACTAGCCGAGCTCGAATAAAGTGTGTCGCCAGTGTATGGTGATATTTAAATACCTGTGTAGGCTAATACCTCAACAATGAGAATCACCGTCTGTATAAGATAGCCCAGCCTTCCAATCAGTTACATAAAAACGACCCTTGACTAACTACACATATTACACACAAAACCCACATCAAAATAACACACATTGACACCACATATAGGGCCTCATGCAGAGAGCATAGAATTTTAAAAATGGCGAATTTCATAAAAAGTAGCTTTTTTGGAGAGTTTTATTCTCCATATGCAGAAAAGTGCGAATTCTGCTATGTTTAACATGGATGCGTGTGGCGAGTTTAAATTGGCGAGATGCGCGCTTCAGAAACGTGTAAAAACAAATTCGCGCCTTTTTTTTCCCCTTTACTATAGGCGGCGAGCGCCATCTTGCCATATTTTCGTGGCGCGGCAAAAATGCGAGAATCGCGCCTTTTTTTGGCGCGAACAGCCGCTACTTGCCGTTCGCACCTCTCTGCATTCGGAGAGTTTTAAAAATGGCGCGATGGAGGTTCTCGCCAGCCGCGAGGCGAGTTTTAAACATAGAAATAAAAAAATGGCGCGTTTTTCGCAACTCGCCATTTTATGCCGTTTTCTGAGGGAAATTGAACAAAAAATGGCGAGTTTTGAAATAACGATGCTCTCTGCATGAGGCCCATAATTCACATATAACCACTTATAAATTAATATATAAAAGGATTAAATACCTATAAACAATAAATGACATGCTTGCAAGAGATGGTGGATCAAATCCATTACCAACACATCGCAGCTTCCATTTACTCTGCAAGGATCAGAGCTAAGCTCGCAGGACCCTTGACTCAATGATATAAAAACTATCCATATCATATCTATACTTGTTACTATAAGAATATCACACTAAACATTGTTAGTAAAAATATGTTATAACAACTTATACATCAAATACATACAACATATTGAAAAATTGATATGCAAAAATACTTGTATAAAAACTTCAGACATAGTTAATATTAATCCTGACTACTGACGACTTATGATATAAAAATACATATAATAAAAACCATACAATAAAGTTATATAATAGAAATACAGTATTTCATAAAAAAGTCCAATATACACATTACATCACATAGTAAAGATATTATGAATAATTTCATGAAACTTAATAAACTCTCCAAGAATACACTTGATAACCCATAACCAAAAATCCACTTAATTGACTGATAAACCTCCTAGTTTTAAAGGAAAAACAGACAATGGGTCATTCTTGGGTAAGTGGAATAGTGACTCCCAGTAAACAAAAGACCATACAATATTTATTTCAGAAATGGGGCCAATTCAATAAGCTCATTTAGCCCTCCAGGCGATTTACTTCCCAGGGTGTAAATCCAATATTGTTCCCTTTTGGAGAAGGAAAATATCCCTATCCCCTCTCCTAGGATATCTAGGGATAGCTTATATTCTCCGGAAGCGTAATGTATCAGCGTTTCCTTCATGGTATGTTAAAAAATGCTAGGCTAAATTATGAATAGTTTTGCCCCTATCTAAATTAGATTGCGCACTTTGATCCCATTAATATGCTCACAAATGCGCAGTTTACGTGGTCTGATTATTTTCCCAATGTATAAAAGTTGGCAAGGGCAATCTACTGTATAGATAACAAATGTATTCAAACAATTAATAAACTGATCTACAACATACAGTAATTGTTGCCATTTTTATTGTCATGAACCATTTTGTCTTTCCTCATATATTTGCAAATTACACATCTGCCACATGTGTTGTTCCCAATAGGTTTGACAAGAGATGCATTATTATCATCCTTTTTTAGAACACTCGATGCCAAACGATTCTTAATATTCTTAGCTTTCCTGAATGCTATTTTAGGATTTGCCGTTAATGTATCTCGTAAAATGGGATCCATTTTTAGGATATCCCAATGTTTTTTAAGGATTCCTCTTATTTTGTTTTCTTGTTTACACAACCCTGTCACAAATATTGGTGTGTCACTATAAACATTTTTCTTAGGGTTCGCTTTGTTGTTTTTAGAAACTAGCAGTTCTTTTCTAGAAAGTACTCTACTTTTCCTGATGGACTTATTAATGAGTCGTTCGTCATATACCTTATCAATGAATCTAGTGGCGAGACTTTTTGTCTGCATATCAAAATCAGTTCATTTGTGAACAATTCCTAGGGACACACAACATCTGGCCATAAGGAATATTATCTAGCCATAACCTCGAATGATTACTGTTGCGGTCTAAGTAGGAATTTACATCTACAGGCATACCCCGGTTTAAGGACACTCACTTTAAGTACACTCGCGAGTAAGTATATATCGCTCAATAGGCAAACGGCAGCTCGCGCATGCGCCTGTCATCACGTCCTGAACAGCAATAGCGGCTCACTACCTGTACCGAATCTGTGCGCAAGCGGGGAGACTATAGAGCCTGTTACACATGCGTTATTTACATCAGTTATGCACGTATATATCGATTTGCAGTACAGTACATGCATCGATAAGTGGGGAAAAGGTAGTGCTTCACTTTAAGTACATTTTCGCTTTACATACATGCTCCGGTCCCATTGCGTACGTTAATGCGGGGTATGCCTGTACTGTTTTGAAAAACGTCTTTGTGATGATATTATTATTTTGAATCATCATTTTAAGGTCCAAGAAATTAATTTCTTGACTACTATTCACCCCGCTTAAAATGAGATTCCTATCATTGGTATTAAAATACCTAATGAACAGTTCCAAATTATCACGTGTCCCAGACCAAATGCTTAAAATATCATCAATGTATCGCCGGTAATACTTTAAATATTTTTTATAAGCATTATTATTCCAGATAACATCAAGTTCCCATTTACCCAAGAAAAGACCAGCATAATTGGGAGCGAAATGGGAACCCATGGCCGTCCCAGTGGTCTGGAGATAAAAGTGACCTTCAAAAGAAAAATAATTGTGTTTAAGTATGAAATTGACACTATCTATGATAAATTGTTGCTGTGTGATTGATAAAGTGTTGTCAATATTTAAAAAATAAATGATGGCTTCTAGACAGTGTGTGTGACGTATGCATGTGTATAGTGACGCAATGTCTAGAGTAACCCCAATAAAGTGCTCTTCCCATGTGATACATTCTAAAGAATTAAGTACATCAGGGCTATCCCGTAAAAAAGAAGGTTATGCTGCCGTGAGTGGTGCTAAAAAATAATCAACTTACTGTGATACATTTGCTGTAATGGAGTCTATCCCAGACACAATGGGATGACCAGGGGGATCCCTAAGAGTCTTATGTATCTTGGGAATATGGTACAGCAGAGACGGCGACTATTCTAACACAAACCAGTGGCAATCGACAAAAAGACCCAGGTACACCCAGGTACATTCTGAATACATGCCTTAAACTTGCCTTAAACTAGCCCCAGCATTTCTGCATTGATTAATGGCCCATCAGATTAACAGCGGGGGTCCCTGGCAGTCCCATTCAAACTGAATGGGACTGCCAGGGACCCCTGCTGTGTTAATCCTATGGGTCAATAGTCAATGCAGAAATGCCTTAAACTTGCCTTAAACAAGCCCTGCACATACCCAGAATGTAACCGGGCTAGTTTAAGGCAAGCTTTAGAATAGTCGTGGTCTCGTCTGTATGTAATGTGTCCACATTTGTATTGGTAGTTTAGTGTTCTATATAGCGTAAGCTGAATTGATTGGTAAGATATGAGAGGATATGCCATTGAATGAGGTGCAAAGGCAAAAATTCCTTGAATATTCACAATTTCTGGTTTACTGCTCAACTGTTTTCATTTCACCTCAGCCGCTTTCTGGGGCCTATTCTAGTAGCTTTGATAAGTGACTTATCGAGAATTTTGGGCACTTCTCAAACAAGTTTGCTAATGTAGCTATTTAGAAAGCTTCGATAACATGCCATACTCACTCAAGAAGTTCTTCATTATGATCGGCCTCACTTCCGCACAGACAATTTGTGCGTTAGCTCAAAAAATGCACAAACTAGCATTTTTTTAAATATAAAGCAATTCTAGAAGCTTTGAGATTCACATCGTAGCTGAAGCTCGCAATCAACTCACAGGCTCTGATCTCGCCACCTCAAGGGTGGCAAGATGGGATCCACAATGTGATTCTGAAGAATTTTTATTTTTATTTTACTGCAATAGATTGAAGCCGGGAATCTCCGGAGCTGACACATATTAATATCAGCACCGGAGAACCCCTGCTTCAATCCAATGTATTAAAAATACATTTATAGGCAGCTTCATTACATTAGAGGCAAATAACTAAGGTAATGAAGGGGTTAGATACTAGTGCCTGATTTATTGTGACTAGAGGAGGTGAGTTAAGGTGGTATTTGGCACGTGGTGGGATTTAGGCTATTGGGATGGTTGCGGGAGGAGTTAACCAGGTTAACTTTACCTTAGCTGTTACCAATGTAAAGGTAATGAAGGGATTAACTCCTCCCACCCCACCCCCCAGTAGGCATAAACAGCTACCACTGGCCAAATACTACTTTAACCCACCCCCTCTACCCCCAATAAACATTAAAATACAGTACAAACACCAATACTAGCCATACACCCATTAATTGCCAGTGTGGTTACCTATGCCCTCAATTGTAGCAAAGATAACACCAATGGCAATGAATAGGCACCCTACAACCCATCCCTCTACCCCCAACAACCCCCCCCCCCCCATTAACACATCTGGATAATAGCTCATTTGACAATTACAAATAAAACAGTATCCAGCCAGCATAAAGTAAATTAAAGATGTACTTACACCTGCTAGGATGAACGCTGCCCTCGTCCTCATCACTGTCCTCTGTGTCCTCCACATCTTCCATGGGCAGCAACATTAAAATTAAAAAAATAACTACTATCCACTAACCCCTTAATTACCTTAGCGGTTAGTAACCACTCCCCGATACCCATCTGGGAGGCCTAACCACCCTCCTAAAGGAAACTATCTTGGCTGTGAGCCAAATTTCTGTGTAACATCTTAAGTGTCACATTTAAAGTGTCTGTAGAGTTAGTTTTGGCGTTATCATCACTGGATGTTTTCTTTCTATATCTTTAATCATGGATGCATTCTGAATATCTGGGCTAACATTCTGATTTATTTCTTCAAATAGGTATGTTTCTGTGAGCTGATTTCTTCAATTAATTGAAAGAGAACTTAAAATCTAATTAACAACTATTTGGTTTGTTTCTGTGAGCTGATTTCTGCTATTAATTGAAAGATAACTTACAATCTAATTAACAACTTTTTGTTATGTTTCTGTGAGTTGATTAGGCAACCCCCTCTTTAATTGTTAGTTAAATGCATGTTACCAGAGTATTTGGGACAGTCCATCTTGGCTGTGAGCCATATGGCTGTGTCACATTTAAAGTGTCTGTATAGTTGATTTTGGAGTTTAAATTGGAGGTTAGATTAGAGGAAGATATGGACTCTGCACAACAACAACAACTTTGCAACTGTGAGAACTTGACTTGCTAAATGCTGTGATTATTTGTACTATTCCTTTCCTCCAATAACAGGGAAGTCTCTCCTCCTGCATCTCACCATGCCTTCCCTATCGCTTTTCGGTTTTCTGTTTCCTCACTCCTTTCTGAATGTCTCTGTTCTCTCCAATTTCCCCACTACCCACTGCACCATTATTTATACACCTCTCTCCCAACAACTTTTTTACCCCTCAATTAAAAACACTCACACAAATCCTCTATTCACACCCTCTATCTATTCCTTCCTGCTGCTGGTGATCTCCCCTAAGCCTGAACCCAGACATACACACCTGATCTCACTCACGCCTCCCTGCCATCTCTTCCCCTGTAACTGGCGTTAACCTTCTGATTTAAAACTAACTAATCTTAAAACTCGCCCCACAAATCAAGCATCCCAATAGCCTGCACTCATGGTTATTGTTCCACACCCACAGTCACTCCTACCACCCATGTGGCCATGCACTGCTATCTACAGCACTTATTCCCTCACCTGCTTTCTCTGTAAGTCTCCCATCATACCACTTAGATTGTAAGAAATTCAGTGCAGGGAATTCCTTTCCTATTGTCTGATTTTGCTGTATTTATTGTATTATTATAATTCCCTGTACTGTATCCTTTGTGAATCGCTGAGTACACTTTTGGCGCTATATAAATAAAGACAGACAATAAAATACAACTACCCCCACCCCCTCTACACCCATCACCACACATACAAATGGACAAAGGCACTAGTAGTGAAAAATGGCTAATGGCATGTTTCCTATTTGTTCGCAAAACAAAGTAAATACACAATAAAATAAAATTGGCATAACAGTATACTTGCCAATAAACCCATTTATTGTTACTGTGGTAAACAATGTCACCTAATGGACATTGATTGCCACAATGGCAATGAATGTGCAACCTACAAAAAACAAGCACCAAATAACAATTGAAATAAAAACAAGCATTTGACAATAAAGCCATTGATTGTGACTGTGGTAAACCATGACCACAATATGGGCATAGATTGCCACAATGACAATGAAGGGGTATCCTAAAAGAAAACATAGCAAAAATAAAACACATTACAATTAAATAAAAACAAGCATTTGCCAAAGAATTCATTGTTTGTCACTGTGCTTAACTATACCTTGAAAAGGGCATAGATAAAAGCTTTGACAGTCAATGGGAAACCTAAAAAAATGCAATGAAATAAAATACAATCAGTTTCTTACATTTGCCAGATTCACCCTCGTCATCCTACTGCAGCACCAACTCTTGACCCTCGACACAATGCTCAAAAGCCTGATGAACAGAATTCCATGATCCTCTATTGATTACAGAGGAGGTCAAGGTGAATAGTTTTCTTTCCTTTCTTTTCTTCTTTTCTTTTTTCTTCTCTCCCTTGAAGTCCAATTGGTCCAATTGCTGTTGATCCGATGGCTTCTTGAGTTCAAATGAGATAGCACAGGCCTTAAATATGGCCTGTGATGTCACATTTGACTGTCAAGTGGTACACCCCCAATATGATTGGGTGGTGTACCATGTGACAGTTTCCATTTTTTAAGGATGTGATGTCATCTTGAATGGTGGAAAACATGTTAATCAGGTAGTATTTGCTTCCTTCACTGTAAGATGAAGTCACTTCAGAAAAAAATGGATGCCATCACATAGTACACCAACCAATCAGATTGATACACTACCGACACACTTTATTGAAGTGTGGTCGGTACCGCAAGCCGGGAAATCTCCCGGCTTGCTAGTGGCCGCCCCTCGGCGTGCCGCGCGTCATAGACGCGCAGTCACGCGTCATCGGGAGCGTGCGCCCCCTGCACGCGTGTCCAGGGGCTCCCCGAGGGAGCCCTGGTGTCCCGCGATCGCGGGACAGCGGCAGGGGGTTCCGGGGGACCCGGCGGACCCGGCAGCGGTAGGGAGAGCGCCCCGATCGGAGGGCGCTCTTCCGCTGCTTCGGCGTGCGCCCGTCACACTCGGGCGCGCGCCAGGCTACTGCTGCGGCACAGAACGGGCAAATGCTCGAATTAACTGTGCCGCAGCAGTAGATATACAATGTGATGCCTTTCCTTTTTTGGAGTGCTGAGACATCATCAAATAGGGAGGGCGGGAGACATACTACCTTGTCTATGTTCCCTCCCTTTATGATGACGTCTCATCACTCCAAAAAAAATGTCTCCACTCATCCTCACTCAAAAATCTAATCCATGCTGTCATCGATATTTATTTGACTTCCTTCTCCAACCTTCTCCTCCTACTTCCCATCTTCACTTCTCCTAAGGATTTTGCAGACCACTTTACAGCAAGGTGGGTGCTATCCAATCAGATTATTTCTGTACCTTCCCCCTCCAATCTGCTTATACATCAACCTCCTTCTCTTGACTCCTTTTTTCCTCTTAGATAGTTGTACTGTATGTTTCTAAGTTTATTTTATCTTCACCTTGTACCACAAGCCTCATGATCACATCCCCTCACACTTTATCAGGACTCTATCCTAGTCCTCACACCCACCCTTATTTTGTATGTATGTATGTATGTATGTATGTATGTATGTATGTATGTATGTATATATGTACTGTATGTCTTTATTTATATAGCGCTTTAATGTACATAGTGCTTCACAGTAGTAATACACGTGACAATCATATAAATAAAAAATAACTACAAATAACATATCATGGAAATAAGTGCTTCAGACATAAATTTAACTTTGTAGAAGAGGAGTCCCTGCTCCAAAGAGATTACAATCTAATTGGTGGTGTGAACGTACAAAGACAGTAGGAGGGCATTTAGGTAAGTGCGTCTGCAGTGGGACAAGCTTTATGTATCGTGTATAGTAGTAGCCACGGTGCTACTCATATGCTTCTTTAAGCAAGTGTGTCTTAAGGTGTGTCTTAAAGGTGGATAGAGAGGGTGTTAGTCGGGTATTGAGGGGAAGGGCATTCCAGACGTGCGAGGCAGTCAGTGAGAAAGGTTTAAGGTGGGAGAAGGCTATAGATACAAAGGGGGTAGAGAGAAGACATCCTTGAGCAGAACGCAAGAGTCGGGATGGTGCATAGCGAGAAATTAGGGCTGAGATGTAAGGAGGAGCAGAAGAGTGTAAAGCTTTAAATGTGAGGAGGAGAATTGAGTGCGAGATGCGGGATTTGATAGGAAGCCAGGAGAGTGATTTCGGCAGGGGAGACACTGAGACAGATTTAGGAAAGAGTAGAGTGATTTTCAATTCCTCCCTGTCCTCTGACACATTCCCTCTATCTTCAAGCATTCAGTGGTAACACCTATTATAAAAAAAACACACCCTACGTGCCTTACTAGCTACTAGCTCCTCAAATTAAAACTAAGCAGCTAATGTGTACCTGACTTACTGCAATCTAAGTTCCTAAGACTTGTTTCCCCAGCCATTGCCAACCAATTGCTTCCATAATCAACTCTATTCTGTCTGCAGGCCATATCCCTAAGACCTGGAAAACTGCCAGAGTTGATCCAATCTTCAAAAGTGGGGACAAAAACATTGTCTCAAACTACAGGCAAGCCCCTCTTCTCCTATCCATAGTCATGGGAAATGTGTTTACTCCCAATTAAGCAATTACTATACCAAGACAAATTTCCATAGCCAATTCTAAACCAGCTTTCGCCCCAAACAGTCCACAATAACTACCCTGCTAAAAGTTTGCAATGAGATCCAGTGAGGAATGGAACTGGGACAACTCACTGGTGCAATATTCCTATTGTAGATTTTGCAAAGGCTTTTGATACTGTTGATCATGTTAGCTTGCTTAACAAACTCCAGTGCTCTGGAATAGGGAAGGAGAGAGAAGATCCGGTGCAACAGCAACCAGCCAATCTGACGTCAGTTCCGAGATTTGAACAAAAGTAGCTTTATTGATATAGACACACACTTGTAAAAACACCGGCAAAAGCACAGACTCCTCCTCTATGTGTTTCACGCTATGCTAGCGCTTCGTCTGGGAGTGAGGAGAGTGACTGCAAGCCCAACATTTAAAGTACAAAGCCCGCGTATAGGGGCTTGATTAAAACTGATTCAGCTGTGGGCCTCCAGAGAGAACATGTATACAGTGGCGACCACCTTTATCCTAAAGCGGACCGATCTGCGGCGCTCTGATATTCGCGGGCAGATGCGTTTGTTTTTTTGGTCCGGAGTGAATTGCGTTATTTTAGCGCTCGTAATATTAGCATTTTATCGCTGTCTGCAATACTGCAACACCGTCTAAAAACTCAGGGTGGTGTTCACGAGCTGTTGTCTTGGGAGTCTAATACAGTACTTTAGCAGTTCAACCTACGTCAGTACACAGTCTGTGTGCGCGCGCAGTAATTGTTAATTTGCATATTTATACATGCATGTACAGTGCTGTATGTCTCATTTGAAAATTGTTGAAACGCATAGGCGTGTGGCGTGTGCTGTAACAGTGTCACATTTCGGCATATACAGTACAGCGCTCTCCCCTCGCTTGGCCCCGCACATACACAGGATAATTTACTGCACTGCAGTATTTCAACTTCTTATCTTATCTACAGTGCATTACACCTCTCCCACACCATTCCTTTGAATTTGTGTCTTTCTGGTTTCAATCACATTCCTGCTTGATAGCTGATGATTACTGCGCATGCGTCTGAAAGTTCACCACTGCTTGCTTGAGTGAGTGACCAAAAAAAAAAAAAAGTGACTGTGACACTGTGCGTTTGACTGCACATGGTTGATTTGTGTGCTTTTTATGTACTGTATTTGGGGGTGTAGGGATCAAATTATTATGATAACCTGCCTTTTGAAAATATGCCATTTCTTTGAACTGCAGTAGAGCTAATCATTCATGCTGTTGTACCCTGTTCCCCCCTCCCCCACGCACACACACAAGGCTCGCTCAAGGATTTGAAACTCTTACCTACAGAGTCATTCAGTTTATGAAGCTTGTCATTGTGTTTTAAATCCGTCCCTAGCCGAGCATCACCTCTCTATGCGCCTGCGTGTAATCCTCTTTGAGATGGGAGCTAGCTGATTACTGCGCATGACTCACCCAACCCCCCCCAACCCTTTGAGGCTTTATTTACGGTAACGCTTTGGAAAATCCCTTCTCGAATTTGATATGTAAATCTGATATGCACAGCACTGTGAGAATTGAGAGTTAAAAAAACCATTAACTGATTCATGTTGTTTTGTCATTCTTTCTTTTTCTTTGGTGTACAGTAGGTGTGGGGGGGGGGGGGGTTGTTGACAATGATTATTATTATCATGAATGTAAATAAATATTTATTTTATTTTATCAGGAACAAAAAAAACAAATATTAAAATAATCATGAATAATACATAATGCAGTCTTTATTAAGTTATTCTGTCAGATGGAAATTGAGGGCCGGCCGGTGAATAATCATGAATAATGCACATTGATAATAAAATTAATTAATAATATATAATATATAATAATATATATATAGTAATATAATTTTTTCCGTCTTTATCTTCTTCCTCATTCTGGGTACAGTACAGTAGTTCATTGAGAGAGGAGAGGTTTTGTGTACATCAGGACTGCAGTTTAGATACTGTACACTTAACTGTACAAACAGTTCACAGACTGTACATGATAGCCCCTCTCTCCCCCAGTCCATCATTTTTTTCTGAAGAGACAGGAAAACAAAAAACTAGTGCAGTTATGTGCATACTGTATTATGGCATTGTGTGCTGTGTAGTACTATCAAACTAGTCTATACTGGAACTACTGTATACTCTGAATACTATTAAATACTTTGTAACCAGATGGCTGGTGCTGCTCTCTCTGGAAAGAAAAAAATTAAGCAGTTACTGTAGGTGCATACTGTATTATGGCATTGTGTACTGTATAGCTTCTCCATATTGGACTACAGTATAGTTAGTACTGTCAAACTAGTCTATACTGGAACTACTGTATACTCTGACTACTAGGAAAGAAAAAATATGTGCCATACTTACCTGTATCATACTGTACTTACAATACTACAGTACAGTACTATACCATACTACCTTCCCGATGCTTGCCCATTACGCGCGATCACAATGGTCAACACAGTCGCAATATGGTCAATATATTTATTGCATCGTTCCACGGTGAGTACATCGTTCCAAAAATTCATTATGCCTTGCGCCAACTCATCCTTTTTGGAGGGTTTCACGAATTTTCGGATATGGTCCTTCAGCTGATGCCAGACCATTTCGATAGGATTGAAGTCTGGCGATCTGTCATTGGAGGGGGCAAAAAAGGACAATTAGTTAAAGAGATACAGTACACAGTAAAAACAGTGGGAAAAAATGAGACACGGTTACCGCATTTACTCCGCTGGCGTCTTCACCCAGTTGATACCGCGCTCAAGGATATGCGCTGTTGACGCAGTGTGCTTCGGATCGTTGTCCTGGTAGAAATGGTGACCATCGGGGAACTCACGTGTGATGTATTCCACAATCTCAGGCACAATTTTGTCTTGGAAGAAAGCTTTATTCATGATTCCTATAACAAGAAAAGAATTGTGCTCAAAAAACTGCACACTAGTACAGTACAGTGCGTAAGGCAAAAGCGTGTGACATACATTTTACTGTACCTTCAAAGATGACGATGCATCCTGGTCCACGCCTAGAGATGGCACCCCACACATGCATCTTCACTGGGTGTTTTGGACACGGCTTCATAGATATGCGACCTTTTTTGTGAAATGCAAAGGTGGCAAATCTCTCCAACGATACAGTAGACTCGTCAGTGAAGATGCAATCCTGGAAAGTTTCTCCACTGTCGATCCATGCCTGGGCCTGGACCACTCTCTTAATCTTGTTAACGTCCCTTATCATAGGGTATGCTCTGTAATGACAAGGAATAATTTTATAGGTACAGTACAGTACAGTTTCTTAAACAACACTTTAACCTCCTGTACTGTCCAGTACTAACCTCACACGTCCATATTTCCATCCAATTCTGTGTCTCATCTTCTTTATGCTGGTCTCGGATAGAGTGAGATTGTGATTTTGCTGCAGAGTGTATTTGACCCTTAATGCACTCTTCTCATCATTCTCTTCACTTATTTTGTCGACCAGAAGAGTTGTCTCCCTACAATGTACAGAAAAACAACAATCCGTTACAGTGCAGTAGGCCACAAGCACAGCACATCATTTGCAGTAAAAATAGTATACAATTAGAGAGATCTACACAATATATTGTTCTATTAATATGCAGCAATATAAACAATATATATACTGTTGTTATATAAAAATACCGAAATAACTATAAAATTAGATAGATCTACACAATATATTGTTCTATTAATATGCAGCAATATAAACAATATATATACTGTTTATGACGGGAGATTTGTGACAGGCTATAATAATACACCACCAAAAATATAACTGGGTTGAACTGGACGAGGCTTAGATATGATAAAATATAATTTATTCCTTGAAAAAGGTGAACACAACAAGATATACAAATAACGAACAAAATATAGCACTTACTTAAAGGTTAGGACAAGAAAGCCATCAGGATACAGGATGGGCCATTTCTTCCATAATTCAGGTTCAGAAGTAGACATCACAGCAATACATGAAGATCATGAAGACCATACATGAAGACATTTGAGTAAGGGAGGACTCTGGTTTAAATACCATTTCAACCCCCTCTCTTACAACCTAGGCGCCGAGCTGGCTGGAAAATTCTCTTTGAAGGAGATTTTGGCTTTCCTTGTAAGTGTGAAGACCGACACTTAAAAACACTCAGTCCCTTTGTTCCTGCCCTTAGCATAAACAATCAGGACAGTTAGCTTTTGATCACCGGGCTATGTTAATTCCTCAGGATGCCCTTCCTGCCCTATTTAGCATAGCAGATGGAGTCTACATTTTTCAGAGCAGATCCAAAATCTCAATACACTTTAATATTTTCACATATTAAAACACCCAGTTCTGGTAGGTCCAGCGGGTCCAAACTTTCCCGACCTTAATACCAGAAGTGGTACATTATAGGGTCCAAGTTCAGCCCGCTGGGACCTTCGGAACCGGAGATATACAAATACAGGTAAACCCCGTTATAGCGCGATCCGTTATAATGCGACTCGGTTATAATGCAGTTTTCACGTGGCTCCCGTTTAAAAAAAAATTAAAATTTAATTTTTTTTGCACACTGCACACACTGCACACACTGCACACACTCTCACTGCACAAACTGCTCACTGAACACACTGCTCACACTGCTCACTGCACACACTGCTCACTGCACACACTGCACAGTGCACACTGCGCACACTCTTTCTGCACACTGCACACTCTCACTGCACACACAGCACACTGCACACACTCCCTGCACACACTGCTCACTGCACACACTGCTCACTGCACACACTGCTCACTGCACACACTCTCACTGCACACACTGCACAGTGCACACTGCACACTCTCTCACAGCACACTGCACATTGCACACTCTCACTGCACACAGCACACTGCACACACTCCCTGCACACACTGCTCACTGCACACACTGCTCACTGCACACACTGCTCACTGCACACACTCTCACTGCACACACTGCACAGTGCACATTGCACACACTCTCACTGCACACTCTCACTGCACACACTCTCACTGCACACACTGCACACACTGCTCACTGCATACACTGCTCACTGCACACACTGCTCACTGCACACACACACACACACACACACACACACACACACACACACACACACACACACACACACACACACACACACACACACACACACACACACACACACACACACACACACCCATACACACACACACACACACACACACACCCATATACACACACACACATCCATATACACACACACACATCCATATACACACCCCCCCACACCCACATCCATATATACACACACACACACACACACACACACGCACGCACGCACGCACGCACGCACACACACACACACACACACACACACATACAAACCCCCATATACACACACACACACACACACACACCCATATACACACACACAGTTTCTCTCCCATATATACATACACACACACACTCTCTCACTCTACACAGACGGGGGGGTCGGAACAGAGGAAAAGCCGCGACCAGCACCACTCGCTCCCCCCCATCCTCCCGCACAGGCAGCGGGAGCGCCGGGGACAGCAGTGGGGAGAAGAAATCCCCCACTACCACCTCCATGCAGGCAGCGGGAGCACCGGGCACGTGGGGGAGATCAGAGGTAAGCGGGAACCCGAGGGACATCCCTGCTCCCATCTTCTGCCTCGTGGGCTGTCACGCGGTGACAGGGGGAAGCGGTAACCGGAGGGACATCCCCGCTCCCATCTCCTGCCCCGCGGGCTGTCACGTGGTGACAGGGGGAAGCGGGGACCGGAGGGACATCCCCGCTCCCATCTCCTGCCCCGCGGGCTGTCATGCGGTGACAGGGGGAAGCGGGGACCGGAGGGACATCCCCGCTCCCATCTCCTGCCCCGCGGGCTGTCACGCGGTGACAGGGGGAAGCGGGAACCCGAGGGACATCCCCGCTCCCATCTCCTGCCCCGCAGGGTGAAGGGTGCTGCGGGGGTGGAGGGTGATGATGCGCCGATGCTGCCGGGGGGTGGCAGTTTTGGCCGGAGGGGAAAGGAACTCAGGCCTTTTGGAAACACTGTTCTAACTAATTATTTTGCGGCGGCCATTTTTTTTTTGCGCTTCCCGTTACTAACGCGGTGGTCTCAGGATGGACCCCAAGGACCGCGTTATAACTTTACGTTATACCTGTACCACATAAACCGTTTCATATTTTATTATAAAAATCTCCGCTAAAAAGAAATCTCAGGTTTTCACTAAATCCCCATTGAAAACAACGGGCTCCGCCGCCATGGGTTTCAATGGAGCAACTCCGCCGTTGTAGTCAATGGAGTTTCCCGCCATAGACTTTCAATGGAGAAACCGCCGCCATTGAAGTCTATGAGAAAATCCACAAATCTTTACATTCGACCACACTCCGTCTGGTTGGTCTGAGAGGGCTGGGAAGGGGCACGCATTAAAGCCGGAACCTTGGCTACATGCCACCCAAATCCCATCCCTCTGGTCATTCCAGAACCGGAGATATGGACTTACATTTTTCAGCATTTTACACTTAGTCGTTTTTACACCAAGAGGCTTTTCCCCATTGGAATCAACGGCCGGCGCCGCCATAGACAATGCATTAGTGCATGCCGTCATTGGATTCAATGGTGCGACCCTCCTTCTCTGCTTGACCCCTTACAGGGGTCCCTCATTCCTGGACCCAGTGGGGGTCGTGTGTGGGGGTTCCTAGGGGCTAGGGGCAAAAATAATTTTATTCCCAGGGGCCCTAGAACTTAAGATTCCCACGCCAATTGTCTTTGAACTTGACCAAAGTGATTAAACTCTTCAAAGACATTGTATCCGCTTTTGCGGTCTGCGGTTTGGATGGCTGCCAACCTGTTCCTCGAGGCCGGCGTTGAGGAATCTCCATTGAAGTCAATGAGCCCATTGACTTACAATGGGAAACAGCCGCTCCTCCTCTCGGACGCCACCTGCTGGTCGTCGCTGGAAAACAGGTCCAAAACCGCTACTTCTGCCATTAGAAAGCATGGAGGCTCAATGGCGACCTATGGACGGCTGAAAAATGGAGCCTGAAAAGGCGGGAAAGGGGAACAAAGGGCTATAATCACTAAATAACATTAACCCCTTCCCTACCGCATCAACCCTAGTGTATGTGTGCGTGCCAACACCAGGATAACACAATACAGTTACACAGGGGAATAAACATTTGGATATTGAAGCAAGGTAAAAAACACATTACTGGACCTCAGTCAAGTTAACCCCTTGCTTCCCAGGTGAGAGTAGAGGGTGGCCAAATGGGGTGTAACCCCTTTAATCCCGGGCCAAACCCTCTCTATCATGACACTGTTGTTATATAAATATACCGAAAAGACTATAAAATCAGATAGATCTACACAATATATTGTTCTATTAATATGCAGCAATATAAACAATGATAGATATACTGTATTATATAGTTATATAAATTTACTTACGCGTTAGTTACCGTTGGTGTCCTTGTGCGTTGTTTGTTTTTCCTTGTGCATGATAGCACACGGTGGTTGATGGCACAACGAGGCCAGAAGCAGCTAACCAGCGTTTGATATCTGCAATTCGGTGTCCGCTCGTGTACATCTCCTTAATTCTCATGCTGAGATCATTTGAAATATTTTTAACAGGCATTGCTGCGAGTAGAAAGAAATACAAACACAAGAATGTATATTCGATGTTTAGTCGATGTGTATTCAATGTGCAGTGAATCCACAAAATGGATGGTGTATTTATATGTTAATGACTCACATTACAGTACGCCCACTTTCAACACCTGTACCTCGTCACCATGCATAAAAGGTTACACACTTTGCATAGCCCACCACTCGATGATCTTTATCTGAACTTGCCCTTGTCCAGATACTGCATTGTGCCATCTGCTTCCATGGATCAACAACGATTCTACGGACGCAAGAAGCCACTCGACTCTGCCATGCCTGTCACGCAGAAAAAGCGAAAGGAAGGAGCCGTTCCCAAGCCACGGCCAAAGCGACAGGCTAAGGCTAATAAAGAAAACCTTCTGCTGACCCCAAAGGCTAAGGGTTTTAAAACACGTAAGCCTTATTATGTCAAGAAGAAATACGGTGATGTACACTCAACGCAAAACAAATGGCAGCCAACCCATCGAACCCGCAGACCACTTCCTCCAATACACTTCGACGACTCTGCCGCCGCTCACCCGGAAATCTACAGCCCATGTTCTCCACTACTCGTCCACGACGCTGCCGCTGGTGCCCCTGAAATACACATGTCACTTTCTCCATTACGCTTAGACGACTCTGCCGCTTCTCCTCTCCCGGAAATCCACAGGTCACTTTTTCCATCCCTCTTCGACGACGCTGCCGCTTCTCCTCTCCCAGAAATCCACAGGTCACTTTCACAATCCCTCTTCGACGACGCTGCCGCTTCTCCTCTCCCGGAAATCCATAGTTCACCTCCTCCACCCTTCTTCGTCGATGCTGCCGCTTCTCTCTATGGAATCCCCATCTCATCCTCCGTAGCACCCATCCACCCAGATGTACACAGCACGCCATGCACAAGAACCAGCTCGTTATACCGCATACTGAATGGGTTATGTGTGGATATCCCCGGGAACTCTTTTGTGCAGGCAAAGATAGATCTGCTTCTGGAGACCATGCAAACTATGGATCAACGATGCAGAAGATAGAGACTGACATGGCGGGGATACATAATTTGCTTGGTGTTCATGCCCCTGTATCCCCGATGCCGGAGCAGGAGGGTGGCATGGATGTGATGAATGGGACCTTCGACCACCTCAGCAAGCGCACCCCCTCCACCAGAAGATTTTGTGTACATGTATGCCATTGAGGAGGATAACATGACAACCCCGTCAAGATCACGCCAGGAGACAACACGGCGACCAAGACAGGAGGAAAGCTTCCTCCCAGACAACCTACCCTTGCCTGCCGCCACAAGCACACCCGCTCACAGAAGCACACCCACTCCCAGAACCCAATCTACACACGCTTGCATCGATACGGTGCCCGGCATCATCCTGCGCGAGCTGCCCAGTCCACTCAGGGAGAAGTATAGGGTGATGAGTGCTGGTTTGCCCCACAAGTATGCCATGTTAATTTTTAAGCACCACGTGTCCTACTTGGTGTACTGCGAGTGGGCCTACAAAGTGAACTATGAAGGAAATCGCGAAAAAAGTGCGCTTCCTGAAAATTTAAGAAAGACTATTGTGGAGGAATTGCGGCGCTATTTTTCAATTACAGATCCTTTAATGACTGTTCAACTGTTGTTTATTTTTTGTAAATGTTTTTGTAAATGTTTTGACTTTCTGTACTTTAATAAAGGAGATGTTGCATGTTTTAACTTGTATTAATAAAGAAATGTTTTTACTTACTGTACACACAGGACCTGTACAATTCCAGTTCCCGAGGGCCGCAAACTGGCCCGGTTTTCCTGAAAACCGGGCCTGTTTGCGGTGCTCGAGGACTGGAGTTGTGCAGGCCTGACTGACTGTTCTGTACACCATCCTACTTTAAATGTTTTGACTTGCTGTACTTTAATAAAGGAGATGTTGCGTTTTGTATATTTTATGAATAAAGAATTTTTTTTAATAACACCATGTGACTGTAAACCATACAGACTGACTGTAAAATTTTTGCCTTTCTGTACATAAATGTTTTCACTAGCAGTAAACCATACACCTGTTGATGTTTTGAATTGCTGTACACTTAAAATGTTTTTACATTGCACAGTATTTGTAAATAAATATTTTTGTACTTACTCCACCAATAAAACAAAATGTTGATTTGTTTTAAATTGTTCCATTGTCTCCTTTTATACTGTAACAAAATACAGTGTTTCTAGAATGTACATGTAGCCCTCTTTCCTAAGCTCTAGAGTGACTACGGGTACTGCACACACCTGTGGGCTCCAGGAGATCTGAGCCTCCGCTAACTGGGAGCCTGGGGTAACACTTATCTTAACGGCAGCGTCTCCACTTACCCAGGATCCCCATCATGTAAGATTCCCCTGGGCAAGAACCATAGCAACACATATATATTGGAACTGTTTACTGTAATGCAAGAATAACCTCTAATACTTAACCGTGGCAATAACACATACTGTATCACATACATTAACTTATACTTATAATGCTAGTGGCTCGGCCACTCTCTTAAGGAGTAATGTCTCTGTCCCGTCACCGCGTGCCCCACACCGTGTCCATGTACTGTAATTGTATATAGGCTCAGTCCTTTGGCTACTCCACTTAGTGTCCTCAAAGAGTGTTCCCTAAGGCGGGATCAGCACCTGTTGACCGGTGTTGGTGCATTTTGTTAAATACCTTCCGGTCACTGCGGTGACCGGTGACAACTTCAAAAAGGATCCGCCGATCCAGCGCAGTTGGTCAGAGGTCGTGATGCTCAGCAACCTGGTCCCAGCTCCCTAGCAGCAACCGCAACTCTGCACTCTTTGTCCCTATCTGTATTCAGTAGGGGGTTATGTTCCTATCACTATTGGGCTTCCCTGCAGCACACAACCTACAGTGACTCAGGGAATCTCTTAGGGCCCTCGGGGAAAATCTAGCCTATGCAGGTGGGTCACGGACCCCCTGCACTCACACTACCTCCTTCCCTGCTCCTCAGGTGCCATCTGGCTTGCGTGGTCTCTCCCCCACGCTTCCCTTTCCTGCCAACCGCGAATCCAGTCCTCCTATTGGCTCCCTGGCATCAGGTGACTCCGCTAAGGCTCCTGGGAGTTGTAGTTACCGGCTGAGCCTCTATCTTATTGGCCAGCTGTTCGCGCGCTTGCACCACGCATGCGCGATCTCTCTCTGTTCTGACAGTGCCCTTACTGTTGCGCAAACAGCATGGCGGCGCCCTATACTGTCGGGCCGCCGCGGAACCTTACACCACTCCCTCCGGAGACGCACTGCAACATACAATAGAAGGCAACCTAACACATCCCTACATTCTCCCCCTCGCAGAATCCAACGGCCCCGCTTGGGAACATAACCATAACATATTTACACATTTTTGCACACCTTATTCTGTATACTCTACATGAGGTTATACATTTCACTGAACATGCCAATTACAGATCTCACTTTATGGCGAGCCCACTGATTAGCCTCATAATGGGGTGCCCCAAATTGATCGTAAGCCATCCTCATTGGAGGTTGACCAGCTCTTTGGCATCTGCGAAGCTGCACTTTGGCTACTTCCTCAGGAGCTAACAAGTCTCAGTTGCCACTTCAAATTCGGCCCTTGAGGGGCTCAATGTGTCTACACAGTCTTTTTGGGGTACAAAGCATGGGCTCTGCAGGTCTAATGGCTGGCTCACTGGAGTCAGTGTATCTGTCGTCGGACCAAGGGGCTCTTTACCCGTAGCTCCTTTGGGAGATGCCCCCGCGGTCGGAAGGCCCCTTTGAGAGGTTCCTTCCATAGGATTCTCAGAGGTGGCATTTATTACAGTCTCTGGGCCATCCTCTGTGCTATCAGCTTCTCCGTCGAGTGGAACAGGGGATACTTCCAATTCGTTATCCCCTACTTGTGGTATAGGAAGAAGGGGGTTTCTGTATGTCTGCATCATAGATACGGGAAAAATCCGGTGATACACATCAATACCCTCCAATAAATTGGGGATCAATACGTAAAAACATGGATCGCTACATAACTTTTTCCTTATTGCACGCTTCCACATACCTTTACCCGGCCTTCGGAGTCCTTGATGCGGTATACCGGGAGGCCAGGCATCTGTGATTCCACTTTATACACCCCATCCCTCCACCTGTCTGCCAGTTTGTGCTTTCCAGGAATACCCAAATTACGGAGGAGGACTGAATCCCCTGGGCGGATTTCTTTATGTTGCACCTTGTGATCATAACGCCTTTTATTACTCGCGTTCAATTGCTCTGCTGCCTTCTCTGCCAATTTATAAGCCTGCTGCAGACTGTCCTGTAACCTTTGCACATATCGAAAATGCGTCCTGTTGGATACCCCATCGGTAGATATCCGTAGTCGCACATCCACTGGCAGCCTAGCTTCTCGTCCAAACATTAAGAAGTACGGAGTATACCCTGTAGACTCATGTCGAGTACAGTTATAAGCGTGCACCAACGTCTCTACGTGTTTACTCCACTCAGTCTTCTGAGAGCCTTTCAGTGTGCCTAACATGTCAAGTAGCGTTCGGTTGAATCGTTCGGCCATGACATTCCCTTCCGGATGGTACGGAGTAGTCCAGAACTTGGTGATATTCAACAACCTCAGCAGTTCCCGAATGAGGGTACTCTCGAAGTCTCTGCCCTGATCAGAGTGCAATCGATTCAGCAGTCCATAGTGAATGAAGTATTTCTCCCACAGTACTTTGGCCACTGTCACCGCCCGTTGATCTTTGGTAGGAAAAGCTTGAGCGTATCTTGTATAGTGGTCTGTGATCACCAACACATTTCCGATACCCCGCATGTTGGGCTCGATACACAATAAATCCATGCACACCAGATCCATGAGGCCGGAGCTTTTCTGATGGGCCATGGGGGGCCGCCCGGGTGGGGAGTGTCTTCCTCTGTATACAGCGAGCGCACTGTCGTCAATGCATTTCCACCGATTCTCTCATTTTTGGCCAATAGAAGCGGTCACGAAGTAACATGAACGTTTAGTCAACGCCAAGATGGCCATGATCATCATGTAGCGCCCAGAGTACCATGTTTCTTAGAATCTGAGGCAAGAATAATTGTCGCCGGTCGGGATGATTATGATGTGGTATAACCCGGTACAATAAGCAGTTGTCCAGTTCGAATTTTCCGAACTCCTTAATTAATAGGTTCACTAGTTCTCTGGGAGCTTGCTTAAGTATAGCAGGATTCTCTTGTTGCAAGGCTTGACGAGCTAGTTCCACCACAGGGTCTTGGATCTGATATTGCACCAATTCCTTCCATGAAATGATCTTATCCTCCATGATATTCATTCCTTCCGGACGTCGGTACGCTCTAGGAACGCCTCGGGATTGACACCCTAGCGAGTCTGCTACTCTTAACTCTGAAAACGCCACTTGATCGTTTACCACAGAAGCTAGAGAACATAGTGCCCGTATGCAAGGCCCTGGAATCTCTTCCCACACTTCCTCATCGGTAGTAGGGTGGAGCCCCGGTCTTCGCGACAGAGCATCTGCCCCTATGTTGGTGGGCCCTGGTTTGTACTTAAGATTGAACCGATAATTGGCCAGCGCCGCTAACCAATGGTGACCCGTTGCATCCAACTTGGCGGACGTATTGATGTAGGTAATTGAGTTGTTGTCAGTCCTGACTTCGACCTGTACCCCATACAAATAATCATGTAGCTTGTCCACCACAGCCCACTTGAGGGCTAAGAACTCCAACTTGTGGACTGGATAATTCTGCTCACTTGGGGTCAAGCTCCGACTAGCATATGCCACCGGTCGAAGTCTAGTATCATGTTTCTGATGCAACACTGCGCCCAAGCCGTTGAAGCTGGCATCCACGTGTAAAACGTATTCTCGATCGGGATCGGCATAGGCCAACACCGGGGCTCGTGTTAGATTGGTCTTCAGTCCTAAGAACGCCTGTTCACAGTCAGGGGTCCATTTATCCCCAAAGGGTGTTTGGGCAGTGGTAGCTTTTCTTCTGGGATCTTCAGGATAAATCTTTAATAGGTTATTCAGGATTTTAGCTTTACGTGAGTAGCCTTCCACAAACCGGCGGTAGTAACCGCAGAACCCCAGGAAGGACCGTAGTTCATGGACGTTGTTGGGCCTGGGCCAATTCACTACTGCCTCTATCTTCCCCGGATCAGTGGATATCCCTTCCGCTGATACAATGTGGCCCACGTATGTCACTGACGTGCGGCAGAACTTGCATTTGTCCAGGGACAACTTAAGCCCCTCCTGTTGGAGTCGATACAACACCTTCAATAGCCGCTCCTCATGCTCCTCCAATGTCTTTCCGAACACTATAATGTTATCCAGGTACACAAGGCATTATTGTGGGTTCATGTCTCCCAGCGTCTTCTCCATCAACCTCTGAAAGGTGGATGGAGCTCCACATATCCCCTGCGGCATACGCGTGAACTGGTAGAACCCTAACGGGCAGATGAAAGCTGTTCTCTCTTGATCCTCCAGGTCCATGGGCACCTGATAGTACCCAGACCTCAGATCCAGCACGCTGAACCACTTACTTCCGGTCAAGGCGTTAAGGAGGATCCTTCTTTTCGTAAAGGGTGTACTGATCAGGTACAGTACGATTTTTCAATGTCCTATAGTCCACACACAAACGTACGGTCCCATTCTTTTTGCGGACTACCACGATAGGTGAGGCGTAGGGACTATGTGATCCTTGAACAATACCGGCTTCCTCCATCTCAGTTAATAGTCTCCTCACCTCTTCCACATCTCGGGGTGCTATGCGGCGGGAATGTTCTCAGAACGGCGCAGTGTAGTTCAATCGAATGGTATGGCGGGCACGGCGACTGCACCCCACATTAATATCACTTATGGAAAACACCTCCCGCCGGTCTTCCAGCTTGGTCTGAAGTCTCCCCTCCATTCCTCCATCAACGGCGAGACTCCAAAGTCAAACGCCAACTTTGGAGTTACTGCATGGACGGTGGCCACCGGGCATCTACCTGCTGCCTTCCTCTCAGGGGTCACTGGATAGATTCAACCCAACGGCTGCCGGTGGTCAATGCACATGAGGTACGGAGAAAGGTTTCACACCAGTTTGAGCCGGAATCTTTCCCGACCACTTCTTTACCGAGACCAATACTTCGTAGCCGAGTCGCTGGTCATCACGTATCATGCTTTCCAATGAGAATAGTCAATCCTCCGGACGTCTGGCAGTATAATGACAGGCTGCGACCATCATTCTTCCTTCCCCGGGAGGGAACTCGGTCAACTCACGCTCTTGATTATACAGCATCCCATGCTCCTCTTCGGTCGCAATCCTACCACAGGCCTATTGTAACGCTGGGCAAGTAGCTAGAGCAAGCAACGGTAGTTCACCGGCTTCCTGCAAGTACATGCGGATCACAGCTTGTACGATGTCTGTATTGGTCCCCATGATTATCGGGGCGCTGGGATGATCCTGGGGTTCCGGGCATACTAACGCTTCCACCTCCATGGGATGATGCTTTCCGGTGTTCAACTGGGGAATATCCAGGTGTACTTTAACCACTCCATCAATAGGGTAGTCTTCATGGCTCAGCCCTCTCAACCTCAGGGAGTCAGCGGATAGTATCGGCAGCTGATGCAAATGTTGATCGTAGAAGGGTCGATACACTATGGTCACCTGGGATCCAGTATCCATCAGTGCAGAGGCGTAGATGCCTTCAATCACCACCTTGATGATGGCCGCTGGTCTGATTCAACTATTCATCGGGGACTGGCCCGCTGCTTCACTGGCCTGAGGAGTACACAGCATGGACTTGGCCGGGCGGGACACCGTCCTCCGTGGGGAGGGGCAGTACGCTCAAATATGCCCCATCTTTCCACAGGCGTAACACTGGAGATGGCTGCGGGAGGAACTATCTCGGAAGGTCGGAGATGTTCGCCTCGATGCGGGGTGCTCCCGGGCAGCAGCAGGTTCTCCGAAGTCCTCCTTCTCTGGGTTCACATCCCCTGGCGCCTCAACTTAATGCTTCTGACTTCTTAGCTTTTTTGACAACTACCCCTGTCTTCTTCCCCGGGGTCAAATCACGTCCCAACATCACAGTCTCATGTGCCTGCACTCGATCTATCAGGTCATCAAACATCAGAGCTTGTCCCGGCACTAGGCAGCCGCTGACACGCACGGGTACCGGATGCAGTGGAAGGAGTCCCCTCAGCAATTGTGTGGTGCGCAGTCCGTCGGCATCCACCTTTTGCACCACCTTCCTTCTTACCAGGGTCCACAGATCCAAATGTAGACGCCTAAGAAAGTCAGACACCATCTCTCCCTCCTTCTGAGCCAGGGCATGAAACTTGGCCATCAGTGCAAACGCATCCACTGGGATCCCATAAGCTTTGGTAAGGGCGTAAATGATGCCAGCCGTATCGGCATCTGGATAATCATCCCTGTAACAGTGCACTATGTGAGAAGCTGGGGGTCGCAGGCATTCGATTATGCACTGCCTTCGCACAGCATCCGTGCAGGACCACTCAGTAAGTATCTGTTCCGTATGATCCAACCACTCTTCAAAACTGAGTTCTCTTCAAAACTGACTTCTCCCTGCAGGGTTGGTTTGTCGCCAGAGAACGCATTCAGCTTCCGGTATTGATGGGATTGTGTGGAGTGGTGTATTGCTTCTGCTAGCACAGGAAGAGACACATTATCAGGCAGACTATGCCCAGCAGGGGAGTAGGCATCCACTCTAGACATACTGGTTCTACTTAGCGCTCGCCTAATGGCGGAGGGGGTGACCGAAGCGCCCAGACTCATTGCAGCGGGCCATCAGAGTTTCAAACTGCTTTCAGGGGTACGGAAAGGGTCGGTCGTGACTGTGCTTGACGGGCCAGGGTAACCCCTCTGTGGTGTGGACGCAGCCAGAGGTTCGGCGTTATCCACCTGTACTAGCAGACAATGAATGCCGGGAGCGTCGGGCAGGATTAATACTGAGGCAATGGCTTCAGGGCATATATCCCGGTTTGTAACGAATAATATTTTACGCCAGTTAAGCTCACCGTCACAATAATGGTCTTGCACTCGGGCAGTGTCCAGGAACGGGAGCTTCCTTACTTGATCAGTCATAGTGCCCAGGGAGATGGCGGCGGGGATGTGTCCAATGGCAAGGGCACAAGTCAGGGGATTTCATGCCGCTGGGCCCACTTACGCACCTCAGGCTGTGAGGGCACAAACATGGTGGAACAAAAATAGAGCACAGTTGAGAAAAAAATATAGGGCACCCCAGGTCTGAAATCTCAGCAGCGCCTCCAAATGTAGCCCTCTTTCCTATGCTCTAGAGTGACTACGGGTACTGTACACCTGTGGGCTCCAGGAGATCTGAGCCTCCACTAACTGGGAGCCTGGGGTAACACTTATCTTAACGGCAGTGCCTCCACTTACCTAGGTTCCCCATCATGTACGATTCCCCTGGGTAAGAACCATAGCAACACATATATATTGGAACTGTTTACTGTAATGCAAGAATAACCTCTAATACTTAACCGTGGCAATAACACATATCACATACATTAACTTATACTTATAACGCTAGTGGCTCGGCCACTCTCTTAAGGAGTATTGTCTCTGTCCCGTCATCGCGTGCCCCACACCGTGTCCATGTACTGTAATTGTATATAGGCTCAGTCCTTTGGCTACTCCACTTAGTGTCCTCAAAGAGTGTTCCCTAAGGCGGGATCAGCACCTGTTGACCGGTGTTGGTGCATTTTGTTAAATACCTTCCGGTCACTGCGGTGACCGGTGACAACTTCAAAAAGGATCCGCCGATCCAGCGCAGTTGGTCAGAGGTCACGATGCTCAGCAACCTGGTCCCAGCTCCCTAGCAGCAACCGCAACTCTGCACTCTTTGTCCCTATCTGTATTCAGTAGGGGGTGATGTTCCTATCACTATTGGGCTTCCCTGCAGCACACAACCTACGGTAACTCAGGGAATCTCTTAGGGCCCTCAGGGAAGATCTAGCCTATGCATGTGGGTCACGGACCCCCTGCACTAGCACTACCTCCTTCCCTGCTCCTCCGGTGCCCTCTGGCTAGCGTGGTCTCTCCCCCACGCTTCCCTTTCCTGACTCCCGCGAATCCAGCCCTCCTATTGGCTCCCTGGCGTCAGGTGACTCCGTTAAGGCTCCTGGGAGTTGTAGTTACCGGCTGAGCCTCTATCTTATTGGCCAGCCGTTCGCGCGCTTGCACCGCACTTGCACCGCGCATGCACAATCTCTCTCTGTTCTGACAGTGCCCTTACTGTTGCGCAAACAGCATGGCGGCGCCCTATACTTTGGGCCGCCACGGAACCTTACACCAATCCCTCCGGAGACGCACTGCAACATACAACAGAAGGCAACCTAACACATCCCTACATACAGTACTGTCCAGGCATACTGTACTGTATACTGTAGGCATGCTCAGTCCTGTACATCACATATACACATACAGTATGTACTGGAATACATGTAGAATAAATGCATACTTTTTATTTTCTCGTGTTTATTATACAGTATATATAAAAAAAGTATTGTATACAGTACGGTCTGAAAACATCAAAATATTGTTTCAGGTATTCTATCCTAATCAATAACAACGGCCACTAAACTATAGACTCCGGTACGTGGTTTTTTAAATCCGATTCAGCAATGTGCAGGCATTGTTACACAAAGCGATATTATCCATCGAAATCCCACCATTCGCCGTTTTCCGCATGAGATGACAAACTTTTCTTTTCTGAGGAAAAACAAAAGTACAAGTTTTACTGTAATGGTTAGTCCCCTAAAGAAGTTCCCACAGTCCACCAATAATTTTCTCGGGGGCGTCTTCTGTTCACTGTACGCGAAATCCGGCTCAGGCTGTAGGTATCCGTGCGTCGACAGACAGCAAGGGTTGTCACTGACATATACCATGCCACCCTAGAGGTGGCAATAGGGAAAACTCTTTAAACAAGCAAGAGATGTATTGGATATACACTCTCAACACTCTCCACCCATATGGCATTAACCATGAGTGGGAGCTTAAACACTTCCTTCATGGTTAAGGGTTGGGGGAGTCTTGAGAGTGTGTCTCCATGCATCTCAACATACATTCTTAGTTACTATTTTTAGTTACTGTTTTGATTTTCTATATGAAAGACCATCAAAAATCATGTTCCGTGATCCAGTTATTCTTGAGATCATGAATGTATACATATATATATATATGCATAGGACATATATAGTTGCAATAAGTACAAAGGGCCTTGATGTAATCTTACTGTGATTCACATTTCAATTATTTACACTGTTGTTCATGCTATCATATTGATTTTTCATTATTATTTTGACATTATATATGTAATGCTCATTAAATGCATAACCAATATTTATGATGTTTAATATAAAATGTTTTTCTCCATTTACTCCTATCATTAATTTCAGGTGCAATTGATTATAATTTATATCTTTTATATTTAGGTTGCTGCACATTACTCGAAGTTGTTTTTAATATTTTATTAATTAGTTTTTTGTTAATTGTTTTCTGTTATCACCTGTTTTTGTGTTTTGTGCATTCACAATATACCTTTTTGCAGGCAAGGCTCTTCTCCACATGAGGCTTTAATTCCAATCATTGATTGACCAAGTGCTTTCAACTGTGTCAACCAAATTTTCAGCAAATAGTGGAGGGGGACCTGCCTACATAAGATCTGTGTGAAGAGATTCCATTTACTCTTTGATAAAGTTCCTAACGGAACGAAACGCATCCGAGGATATGAATCTCTGTGATGTCCAGCACCATGTCTGAATAAAGCTGATTTTAATCATCATTCGTGGCTGAGTTCCTATCTACGCAGTGACCGCCAATAAACTATCCACTTCACTACTCTACTTCCCTGGCTGGAGCACGCAAGCGATCCCCTGCTCTACAGGACGTTCGTCACGGGACCACCTCCCCCTGCAGCTGCGGGGCTTGCCGGTGCACGTGACCCGTCGTGGGAATCCCTCCCGGAGCAAGCAGGTCGGCGACAGCGATGACGTCATACTGAAGCGCAGCCACTGTGGAGCTGAGACCGGGAATTCACCGAGGGAGCAGTGAAGACACCAGGCGGGTAAGGGCAGCAGGCATCGGTTGGTTGTTTCGTGAGTACAGGAGGGGAGTTTTCAAACGGCTTCTCATCCTGTCTCTATACTAGCTCCTGCATAACGGGCCCCCCTCCTAGGTATTTAAGTCTGCCTTTCCGTTCCCTCATTTATGTGTTCATGAACATTCAAATTTTCAATCGCAGTGGGATCGTTTTCTTTTCTATTTCATGTATACATCTGAGTTTGTTTATCATACATTAACCCATATTAAGCTACACACACTCTATAGAGCACCGGACATTATGGGGTTTATTCCCCTTATTCTATAGACTGTTTCTTTGTCCTGGTAGCTCAGAGTGTGTATGTTTATATATAACATTGATTGATCTCATCAATTACCTATTCGGAAGGTTAAATATATGGGTTATATTTCCTTACATAAATCTAAGCACCTCGGATGATATTTCATAAGGAACTCAGCGATTTGTTTCATTTTTTTAATCAAAAGGACTTGTTCTTTACATATATTATATTACATTTTTTCTGCACAACATGGAGGAGTCTAGTGGGGAAGAAAATACAGGATTGAATCCAGTGGACAATACCTATGTGTATACCTGTGGGGACAATACTAAAAGATCAAGGAAAGCCACACATTTATTTGATGGGATCTCTGATGTGATTTGTGACGAACCCTCGGATTTGACTCATCACTTTGTCAAACTCGAAAAGCTTTTGATTGAGAATATAAGACTCTGGTGGGATATTACCTCACTTGAGAACTATATAAGATGTAACCGGATCCCAAGGGGCTTAAGAATTAAAAAAGTTCCATCATTTGGCTTTATGAGCAAGCAGTTTGAACAAGATTGGATTGATATCCTAAATACATGTTCTGTAAAACTGATGAATTTAATTATTCAACAAAAAATGATTGAAAAATCAAGCCTTATGGTGGAAATTAATAATCTCAGGTCAAAATTACAGCCATTTAGCAAAAGGGACCAATTCGTCAAAATTGACAAAACATTGTCCTCTAATGTAGAAATAACTGAGGACATAATCAGTGATAAAAAACACCTAAAATTCGAAAGGGATCGCATTGATTATGTCAAAAACCAAGTTTATTGTTGGCAAAAACCTAAAATGGTGAGGGAAATTACTGGCTCCAATACTCCTAAAGCTAAAAAATATCCCAAAAGAAAATCAGAAAATCTACCAAATAAATCCATTTTAAAAAATACACGGGTAGAAATATCTAGCTTTGAATCCGATTTTTCAGATCCAGAATCTAGAGCTCACTCCGTCTCTTTTGATAGACCACAGGACCACTCTAGGGATCGAGGGACCTCCAAATATTCTGATAATGCCACCACCTCATTTACTCAACATAAAAATTTCAAGGGATCTGGGCAACCCTCGTCAGCTTTTTTAGAAATGGGGGCCAAAAGCCGTGGAGAACGCGTAGATCCAAGAGAAAACGAGGGGGGCAGAGGAAGGTCCAAACGAAAGAAATATGACTAGAACCCATAGATAATATTATCAATCTATCGGGGGTGGACTTAACCCTAGACCAACTATCAGTTCTGAACAAGGGATTGGGGTTTGCTCCTAGCCAGAATTTCCAGTTATTCCAGACGGTCATAGACTTACAAAAATTTACTAGAAAATTGTCCTTGAAGAAAATGATGTCAACCAGAAACAGATTTGAAGCAATAGAACCTTTGGAGGATCCTGAACAACTAGTTGATTCATCCATTACTATTGATGTCCCAGTTTTGAATTTTAAGGAGAACTGTACACTTTCCGATATGGATTCCTTATTAGAACTGCAAGGAGAACCCATCACTACATACAGTCAGCCTTTTTTGGCCACGAGGACTCGGGATATCGTCCTAAATCATTGTTTTGCCCGAACTTCAATAGGGGGCCTTCCATTAATCTATTTGAACAATTGGTTGAACGGGACTTGCGCATATTATCCAAAGGTTTTTCTAGTTCATATGTCAAATCGGGGAATTTGTCTTATACAGAAGTTCAACAAATTGAATGTATCAAAAGAGAACATAACATAGTTCTCAAGAATGCTGACAAGGGAGGGGCATTGGTTATATTGTCCAAATCCCAATATCATGCTGAAGCTATCAGACAATTGGGAGATAGAAACACCTATCATAGTCTTAAAGGTGATCCTACATCTGAGTACCGTCTTGAGCTATTGGAATTGCTAGAGATGGGTCAAATTATAAATGTTATCAACAAAAAAGAATTTCTATTCCTCTCCTGTTCACATCCCTTGATCCCGGTATTCCACCATCTCCCAAAGATCCATAAATCGCTGGTGGACCCTCCTGGTCGACCCATCATTGCGAGCATTGGATCTTTGGGAGATGGGTTATCGCGGTATGTGGACAGGTTCTTACAACCCCTGGTGTTTAAATTACCATCCTTTATCAGGGATACCACAGACTTCCTCGTCAGTATACAGGAGTTACCATGGCTACAAGAGTACAGGTGGGTCACCATGGATGTGACCTTCCTGTATTCTATTATTGAACACAAACACGGCTTAGAAGCCATTGAGCACTTTCTTGATCAATCCACTTTATCTATTTCACATTGCACTTTTCTTTTACAATCAATATCATTTTTATTAACACACAATTATTTTTTATTTGATTCACTTTTTTATTTACAAAATTTGGGTACCGCAATGGGCACAAGCTTCACACCTTCGTATGCAAATTTATTTATGGGTTTATGGGAGTCACGTTTTATTTTTCACAGCAACAACTCATATCGTCATAATATCGTCTTTTACCGGCGATATATTGACGATTTGATTTTTATCTGGAAGGGGGATGAAAATTCACTTTTTTCTTTTTTTGATTATCTTAACAATAACACGTATAATATTAAATTCACCTTTGAGCACCACATCAACCATATTCACTTTTTGGACTTACTCCTGTATATTGTCGGAAATAGAACCATACAATCTGACATTTACAGGAAGCAGAATTCAAGGAACACACTACTATGTGCGCAAAGTTCCCATCCACGTTCTTTGATTAAAAATATTCCAGGGGCTCAATTTATTAGATTAAAAAAACTATGCTCAGACAATGAGGTGTTTCTATCTCGTGCAAAGGAGATGTCCGATAGGTTTTTAGAACGAGGATACTCAGCTAGAGATATAGCAGCAGCTTTCGCCAAAGCAGATATTACTGAGAGGAGTAAACTTGTGTGTAAAAAAAACAGGAATTACACCTCTAAAAGAGAAAGAGAAACATTGTCAGTATCTGACAACACAAAAAGTCCTTTCTTCATTAGTACATACAGTTCACAGTCTCAGGATATTTGCAGAATTATATCTAAACACTGGCATACATTATTATTAGACAAAGACATCTGCCCAATACTACAACAAGGACCAAGATTCTCATATCGGAAAGCCAAAACTTTGGCCTTCCACCTGTCACCCAGTATGTTTAAGTCCAAGTCCAACCTAACATACATTACAAGTATTCCAAAAGGCTTTTATCGGTGCGGGAGTTGCTCCATGTACCAGTATGCATCCCAAACCAAATACATTCCATACAATAGTGATCTTAGGAAATACTACATCAAGAATTTTCTTAATAGTAACATCTCATTTGTTATCTATATTCTTTTCTGTGGCTTCGGACACAATTATGTGGGCCGCACTATAAGACCACTCAGAACAAGAATAGCTGAACATGTACGTTTAATTAGGAAAAGGGACTTAAACCATCCAATTCCCAGACACTTTACTCAATGTCCTAAAGGTGGCATTCATAATTTTTCCTTTTCTGCAATAGAACATATACGATGCCACCCTAGAGGTGGCAATAGGGAAAACACTTTAAACAAGCAAGAGATGTATTGGATATACACTCTCAACACTCTCCACCCATATGGCATTAACCATGAGTGGGAGCTTAAACACTTCCTTCATGGTTAAGGGTTGGGGGAGTCTTGAGAGTGTGTCTCCATGCATCTCAACATACATTCTTAGTTACTATTTTTAGTTACTGTTTTGATTTTCTATATGAAAGACCATCAAAAATCATGTTCCGTGATCCAGTTATTCTTGAGATCATGAATGTATACATATATATATATATGCATAGGACATATATAGTTGCAATAAGTACAAAGGGCCTTGATGTAATCTTACTGTGATTCACATTTCAATTATTTACACTGTTGTTCATGCTATCATATTGATTTTTCATTATTATTTTGACATTATATATGTAATGCTCATTAAATGCATAACCAATATTTATGATGTTTAATATAAAATGTTTTTCTCCATTTACTCCTATCATTAATTTCAGGTGCAATTGATTATAATATATATCTTTTATATTTAGGTTGCTGCACATTACTCGAAGTTGTTTTTAATATTTTATTAATTAGTTTTTTGTTAATTGTTTTCTGTTATCACCTGTGTTTGTGTTTTGTGCATTCACAATATACCTTTTTGCAGGCAAGGCTCTTCTCCACATGAGGCTTTAATTCCAATCATTGATTGACCAAGTGCTTTCAACTGTGTCAACCAAAATTTCAGCCAATAGTGGAGGGGGACATGCCTTCTTAAGATCTGTGTGAAGAGATTCCATTTACTCTTTGATAAAGTTCCTAACGGAACGAAACACGTCAGAGGATATGAATCTCTGTGATGTCCAGCACCATGTCTGAATAAAGCTTATTTTAATCATCATTCGTGGTTGAGTTCCTATCTACGCAGTGACCGCCAATAAACTATCCACTTCACTGACAGTCGGACCATTATTGGAAGCCGGTGCTGGTGCTGGCGCATTGCTTGCCAACGACTGACGTTTCTTAGTTGGTTTTAACACGACCTTTCGCCTTTTGCCATCTGCATGATAATAGATACAGGAAAAACCCGGTGATACACACCAATACCCTCCAATAAATTCGGGATCAATAAGAAAAAAACATGAATCGCTACATAACTTCTTCCTTATTGCACGTTTCCACACATGAGGATCTGGCGAAACTTTGTAAAAGTCATAGTTTTCGATAAAATACTGATAAATTTGAACAACTGTTGCCATCTTATCTGTTGCATTAATCGCGGCCCATATTAAATAAGCATACGTTCTGTCTGGTTTTTGGAACACGGGCTGCACTTGTACACTCATGGCGGGAATCTCTGAACAATAACCAGACCAGAAACTGGTGCTTGTCTTAATTTAATATGAAAAGCCTAAATTGATACATGATTGTAACCTCTTCCTTCAGTCCCAAGGCCAATTTACAATAGACCACTGTGGTATTAAACGAAACACCTGCAAGTCGACACATTACTGAAGCGCATGTGCATTACAATTCATGAATATCTGCCATCTGGCGGACACGCGAAGATTTGCAACCAATTAAAACCGAACCATTCTCAATAAACACATCAACCGCGCATCAACCACGGCTGTGAATGCAACATGAATGTGGTATGAATGCGGTCAGAATGCGGCATGAACGCGGTGAAGTGCGTGGCACTCGAAAAAAAATCCCGGAAAAATGCGGTGATGTTGGAGAATAAAAGGGGCCGCGGCTGTACCTCGCTGATCATGTATTTAACATATAATGACCCCCTATAGCTATGTATGGTTCAAGACCAACATTTATCTAGTGTTACACATATTAAATCCAAAAGATATATATTTTATACAAAAGATCTCTAAATGGTGCCCAATGCTGAAAACCATATAAAATAAAATAATAAAATGGTGCAACGCTTAGGGGCAAGTGGGAACATGAAACATAGTCTTTGACTGGATGTTCACAAATAATTATATGGTACCATATTGCACAAGACTCATAATGAATCACGAAACCCTGGGGAGAGGGTGGGGGCAAGGAGGGGGAAGAGGGAGGAGAGGGGAGGGAAGGAAAAGAAGGTGGGGGGGAAGGAAGTGGGGCGGTGGGGGGATGAGGTGAGCAAAAGACCCTCTGAAATGATGAAATCATGACCCTCTGAAATGATGTACAAAAATGCAGAATGTATATAATATTTGGGATATATGCAATCATAGGAAACATCTTAGATCCCAATCAATATTCAGTCCATTGGGTTGCAACGTATTGAGAGTAAAAATCCAGTGTGCTTCTCTTTGGTGGAGGGTTTTAACCCTATCTCCACCCCGTATAGGTAAAGCAATTTGTTCTATTGCAACACACTGAAATGATGCTGCAGAGCCCAAGGGACATGAATTAAAATGTTTGGACACCGGATGTACAGTAGCATGTCTTGATTACGGATCAATCTAAGGTGCTCTAAGATCCTAATCTTGAGCATACGACTAGTTAAACCGACGTACTGTTTGGTACAACGGCAGGTCAATAGATATATAACTAAATCTGATGACATGAGATATAAGATTGGATCCTAAATCTGCGTGTCCCATCTGAATTGGAGAAATGTGTAGCTTTCAACATTCAGTATTATGACAGATTTTTCATCTTCCACATTTACTGTATATGAACCCATTAACTTGGGAAAGAATGACCTAGCAGACTTGATGGGTTTGAGCATACTCGGGGACAGTTATTTACCCAATGTGGGTGCCTTACGAAACACAATTCGTGGACCTGTACTAACAATTTTAGGCATCAGGGGATCTAATGTCAAGGTAGCCCAATGTTTGTTGATGATGGATTTAATTGCTGGGGCCTGGTCACTATATCCTGTAATGAAAAAAGGGACATCTGATTTATCAACAGGTCTGTTTTTGGGGGGGGGTCATGGAAAGCTATTTCTAAAGCCTTAGTGAGATCTTCCTGCAGATAGCCCCTGGCCAAGAATCGTTCTTTCATATCTTCCACCCTATGAACAAAGTCCTCCACGGAGGAACAGTTCCGGCATAATCGCAGGAACTGCCACCGTGGGATACCTTTGATCAGGGGGCGGGAATGACAATGTCAGCATGTAGTAGAGTATTCCTAGCATTTTCTTTGCGGAATATATCCGATTGAATGCATTTGGAATTATCAACATATAATTTAAGATCTAAAAATTGTATCTTATTCATATGATAATTATGTGTGAATTTCAAGTTAAGTTGGTTATCTGACTGATAGTCAAAGAATTTTAGCAACTCGACCTCCCCACCACTCCAGACCATCAACAGATCATCAATATAGCGTTTATAAAACGCTATATTGTGTCTGAATGGATTATTATCTCCAAACACGTGGGAGGCCTCCCACCAACCCATAAAAAGGTTGACATAGGATGGGGCAAACGATGTCCCCATAGCATTCACACGTGTTTGGAGATAAAATTACTGATTGAATGTGAAATGGTTGTGCGTGAGGGAAAAACGGATACTATCCAAAATGAATGTGATATGTGCAGGAGATAAATTGGATTGTGATTGCAGAAAAAAACCTAGTGGCTGTGATGCCGTGCTCATGATGAATAATGTTGTAGAGAGAGGCTACATCTAAGGTAACCCATAGATAAGATGTATGCCAAGTGAAAGGTGCGAGGAGTGATAAAATGTGCTTGGTGTCCATAACATAAGAAGGTAAGTTGTGCACAAGTGGTAGAAAAAAGTGATCTATGTACAGTATTGTGAAAGATGTTCACCCAGGGAACCAATGCCGAAAATGATGGGTCTACCTGGGGGGTGTGGTGAGTGTCTTGTGAATTTTGGGGAGGTGATGAAAAATGGGTATGATGGGATCTGGAGTGATGAGAAAGTCCCTTTCGGTGGAAGAGAGGACGTGTAACATCTCTCCTTCAACCAAAAGTTCACCAAATTCTCTTTGAAAGGAAATGGTGGGGTTGCATGCCAGGATGCTGTATGCTTCTGTCGTATGCTCAAGATTAGGATCTTAGAGCACCTTAGATTGATCCGTAATCAAGACATGCTACATCCGGTGTCCAAACATTTTAATTCATGTCCCTTGGGCTCTGCAGCGTTATTTCTGTGTGTTGCAAAAGAACAAATTGCTTTACCTATACGGGGTGGAGATAGGGTTAAAACACTCCACCAAAGATAAGCACACTGGATTTTTACTCTCAATACGTTGCAACCCAATGGACTGAATATTGATTGGGTTTAAGATGTTTCCTATGATTGCATATATCCCAAATATTATATACATTCTGCATTTTTGTACATCATTTCAGAGGGTCATGATTATTAGTCCTTTTGCTCACCTGAAATAGGGAAGCATGCTTTAAACTGATTTCAGTACTACCTATTAGATAAATCACAACATGTGTCTACCTCAGGCTCAAACTCCAATCCCTAGGATATAATATGTGGTGTCCTGCAAGGCTCTGTTCTGGGGCCACTACTCTTCTGAGGGTTCATCAATGATCTTCCCACAGCTTGTAAGGGAGCTTCAATACACATGTATGCAGATGACACAATTTATATGCACACAGCCCTAACCTCTCTGACCTTGAACACATACTTCAATCTGACCTTTTGAAACTAGTAAATGGGATTTTCCAAACAAACTGTTTTTAAACACTGACAAGACTGTAACAATGGTATTTAGGACCAATGCTAAATTTTTAAGCTACCAATGACTGAGCTCCAAATCAGAAACAATGCTAATACCACCCTAGCTCCTGTAACTAGTTTTAAATACTAGGGAATATGGGTTGACTACCCTTTTAACATTTGGGATGCACATTGATATCCTGACATCCAAAACCTATGCCAAACTAGGTGTACTTTACAGGAACAAATTCTCCCTTAGTCTGCTGGCCAGAAAGCATATTGCAAAACGGATGCGAATGACAATTATTGACTATGGGGATATAATATACAGCTCGGCCTCCCAAACCCACCTTAGCAAACTTGATACCCTATATTAATCAATATGCCGTTTTGTTCTCCAATGGAATTAAAACACACATCACTGCAAAATGCTCAAAGAACTGCATTGGTCCTCACTTGAGTCTAGGCGCAAAGTTCATCTTTCCTGTCTTGCCTTCAAATACTTTCTGGGCAAGCTACCCATCTATCTGAACAAACTCCTCACTCCTACCACATGCAGCACTTATCATCTGAGATCTGACTTCAAAAGACTTTTCATGGTCCCAAGGTTCAGCAAAGTATCTGGCCTCTCTCTTCTCTTACCGTGCACCCCAAAACTGGAACAATCTACCAGAGACTCTCACAGCCACCACCAGTCTAAGTTCTTTCAAATCTAAAGCTGTCTTCCATTTTAATGTGGTCTGAAACTGTTACATACGCCTATAATATACTGTATGTTATCTTTAACTGTGCATGCAATGTCTTGTACAGATGCAGCCACGAGTACTAGAACACTTGCCTGGGAAATTCTAGGGCAGTCTCACAGTAAATGCTTCAAAATTGCCGCAATATTGCATCAGCATTTCTGTGAGATTCTTAATGGCCCATTGGATTAACACAGCAGGGGTCCCTGCAGTCCCATTCAGTTTGAATAGGACTGCAGAGACCCCCGCTATGTTAATCTCATGGGCCATTAAGAATCTCACAGAAATGTTGAGGCGATGTTGAGGCATTTACTGTGAGACTGTCCCAGAATCTCCTTGAATTTCCTAGGTAAGTGTTCTAATACTGGTGGCTTCATCTGTATATAATGTATACTCGGTTCACTTATGTAACTATGTGTGATGGGAGGGGGTAACCAGGCTATCTAATAAAGGTTTAAGACCTCTGGTTACCCCTGAATCCATAGGTTCCCTGGTATCTCCATATGCCACTGACCAGGGATGATACATGTTGCAGAATAAAATGACCCTGTTTTTCCTATTTCATGTTCCCTGTACCCACAGACTCGTGAAACTTTCTGTGGGTGAATTTTAGGTGGGATATTTGGGTAAGAATGCCATTCTTTTATTTGCAGGAGTTCTGGAACCTGGGATACCAGTAGTACCTTAATTCTACCCGATGTTCAGGCATGATTTGCAGGTAAGTGAGTAGAATTACACCGGGGCTGCCCTGTGTACCCTAGTCTCCTGCTTTTCAAGCCCCAATATCCCAGTCCTATATCCAGCACAGCGACGTGGTGATCAAAGGGAAGCGCAAACATGTGGAGATACAAATAAAACTGATGGTGCAGTATTGTGACAAATGAGTACTCTTTTTTAGGTCTAATAGTAATATACTCAAAAGTGTGAGGATGGTGCTGTGTACATAAAGGTATATTTGGGTATATCTCTGCAATGGGGATGAGCTGGCTTGAGCCTTGATGTAGGAATGTGTTCCTTAAATGGTTAAACACAGAAGAGCCAACATAGTGCGATCTGGATAAAAACTGTATAAAATGGATATATTACTGTATGCTCATTTGCATGTCTTAGAAAGGTCTGCAACCCTGCCTTTCACCATTATCACCCCGCACAAAGCACTTCCACTGCAGCAAGGGATTCTGGGAAATGACATGCAAATGAGCACACAGTGCCACTTTTTGCTTCAAAACCATTCGCACTGTGTGCTCATTTGCATGTCATTTCCCAGAATCCCTTGCTGCAGTGGAAGTGCTGTGTGTGGGGTGATTATGTTGAAAGGCAGGGTTGCAGACCTGTCTAAGACATGCAAATGAGCATACAGTAATATATCCATTTGCTATATATATGTGTGTGTGTGTGTGTGTGTGTGTGTGTGTGTGTGTGTGTGTGTGTGTGTGTGTGTGTGTGTGTGTGTGTGTGTGTGTGTGTGTGTGTGTGTGTGTGTGTGTGTGTGTGTTTATAACCATAATTCCATCTGTTTTCCTCCTCCCTCTCTATCTATTATATTTAATTTAATACATTTTAGAACTGCCAGGTGGAAAACAACCTAATAGTAGATTGAATTTCCAGATTTTCTCTATGCTAATTAACAAGTAATCCGATTAAATAATTATTCCCCCTTCCCTAAAATGTATTTATAAAGTGAATAATGATTGAGAGAACTATATAGTAAATATCTGCTGAAATATACATAATAAAACGGTAATCCGGCATTACCGGCAAACTATCACACTCTCATCTTGGACATACCTAAAATCACTCTTAGGATTGATTACTTCTAGTCTTTAAGGAGTCCATAGAACCATGGTCAGATTTTAGAACACTCTTAGGGGCCTATTCAGGTAGCTTCAATAAGATCGCTACCATATCGAACGGTTTGGCTGACATTTCTGTTATCACGGTATTCAGAAAGAGTTATTGCAAGTCATATACCATTCGGTAGGAAAAGGTCATACTGCTCAACTTAGCAGTGTCTTTAGCTCAGTCTTTTTCTAAGTTCTGCTTGTGTGATCTGTCAGCAGTCTGTAACAGCTGCACAGAGAGAACTGCATCTCCCTGCACAGATCTTACAGGCGATTGCAATGTTTACATGTTATTTTAATAACACAGTATTGAAGCAGGGGGTCTTCTGAGCTAAACTGTATAGATTTCAGCCCTGGGGACCCCATGCTTCCTGAGTTACAGGCTACAAAGTTTAAATGTCCCGGTCATGTCACGTGGGGATTAAAACAATGCAGGAATTATTTTTTTGTGTCAGAAATTGGACCAGGTAGCACACAAAATGACAGTTGTAACATACAGTATAATATTATTGTATTGTGTTGTATGTCTTTATTTATATAGCACCATAAATATACATAGCGCTTCACAGTAGTAATACATGTTGTAATCATATAAATAACAAATAATATAAATAACAGGTCATGGGAATAACTGCTTCAGACATAAGAGTAACATTAAGGAAGAGGAGTCCCTGCTCTGAGGAGCTTACAATCTAATTGTTATGTACAGTAGGGGAATGTATAGACAAAGTAGGAGGGAATTCTATGAAGTTACATGTCCTATATGTTGACACTGTCATCTATTTTAGATTTATTGAAGGTCAGTACCATTTATCATAGCTTTTATTTTACTTCTTTTTGATTTTGTTCCCTCCCACCCCCACCCAGTACCACAATTTTACTTAATTTAGTCAATTCTACATATCCTATTAAGTTACTGCTCTTTTCTGTCTCACTCTTTATACCATATTATTATATTGAATAGTGATTACTTATATTATCCTATATTGAATCATAATTTTTTATCTATTAAGGCACATTTTCTGAGGGTTCAAAACACATAGCTGAACATAAGGTAGGAAAGGATTTGGAGAAATAGAAACTGTATTTTAAAGAAAAGGAGAGAGCCTTGGTTGTTTTAAACACTGTTTGTAATATCTATTATCTGTTTATGTTTGTCTCAAAGGGGCTCATACACTGAATTTCTTAATATGATCAATAGTGATTCACGTTCTCAAATGTAGTTAGCCTGTATTTTTATTGTTAAATATTTGTATTGAGACTTTCCGTCCCAATCTTGCTTTAACCCAGCATTGTTGTTTTATAGTCTTAATGTATTCCCTGATCAACTACTCGTGTTAAAGTATAATTCAGAGTATTTTCACTTGGGATAGATATTTTTTCCTTGGTTTTATTTTTTTCCCTTGGTACACAATGTAGAATCTATCATGGTCTAGCTTACTTTTCATCTCTTTTGTTAATACTTAAAAAGCAAGCTTAAAATAAAATCTCACAATATCAACGAGTGAAATTTGCCTTCAAAAGATTACTTGTACTGAAATAATTTGGTAAGGATCGCAGAGCCATAATTTGCATGCAGGAACCCCACTTTCAGATTGATTCTGTAAATCCCTGAAATTCCGGGATAGGAAATACCAAATAAGTTTTTTTTTCTTCAGCTAAAGTAAAGAAATATGAAGTGGCCATATTGATCAAAAAGGATCTGTCCTTTACATTTTTAAATTATTTATCTGACGAGGGTAGATCTTTGATCATAATTTGCTCCTTAAGGGATACGGTTTATACTATAGCAAATGTGTATACACCAAATACAAAACAAATAGACATCCTACAGAAATTCTTTGATCGTATTCTCACTGTTAAAAGGATCAATTTGGTAATTAACCCTGTGTGACAGGGTAGATCCCCTTTATAGTGATAGCTGCTGAACTCAGCAGTGAACGAGTTTAATTCCAGCCTGAGAAAAAGCTGAGTTAAATAGCCTGTTCTCAGCTGTCTCATTAAAGGGGTTTAAGGGCTTTAAAAGCCTACAGTAGCTCTCAGCTGACCTGAGTTCTGTGTGTGATTTGTGTGTGAACCAGGGGGAAAAAAACCGCAAACCCCCACGCCCACACACTGATCCAGGGAGGTATGAACCTTGGAATGCTGCAAAGACCATACTGTAGTTGGACTCTGAAGGTAAACTTACCTGACACTGACTTAATTTATTATAGGTGGTTAGAGGCTTAACTTTCCAACCTATAATCAGGGAATTACCAACTTAACGTTAATGATACACACACAGGACCCGGGCATTTTTTGTGTGATCATTATGTTGTGTTGAAAATAAGCACTTTTTATGTTCCATGTTTTGCAAGGCTAAATAAAATCCTATCTTCCAATAAACCATGTATCATTGCATTCTCAATGCAACATCACGCCTTAAACAAACCGGGCATTACCAGATCAAATATAATCAATTTGATAGGGGCACTTATAGTGCCTTTGTGAAATTGGTAAGGAGAAGTTAATTTATTTTGGACACATGGACATGTGCAAACAGTTCCAGTAGAGAACCCTTTCTTCTTAGCCCACCATACAAAAATTTGCTATATATTTATAGAGCTATGGATGGTCTCTTCTCTGCAATTGACCCATATTTGCTTAATTACATGGTCTGACCATGCCCCTGTTGCGTAAACAATACATAATGCTTTATTGCTGAATTCTCACCAACCCTCGAGGTTAAATTATTCTCTTCCTGATTTAGAGAATAAATATCTCACCTCAGTAAATGTCTGTAAACTTACAATATGCGTCTATACATAGGACAGCAGACAGGGGAAATAACATTTTGAGAGGCACACAATGCTGTTATCAGGGGACATCTCACAAGTCTTTAATCTTATTTAAAACAGGGAAGGAACAAAGACGCTGATTGTTTACAGGAAAATGTTAACTAAATTAGAATACAAGTGCTCCCCTTATCCAAAAAGATTGCACAATTAAGAGCAAAATTGAACACCTAGTTGATGGATAAAGTAGAACAATCCCCAAGATGGACAAAGCAGAAATTTTAGACAAAAGGAAATAAAAACAGACCGCCTACTTGCTAATAAATTAAAAGCCAGAACAAGGAATAATGGGGTTACAGTCATCAGAAATCAATCAGATAAGGCCATTTATGCATATATGCCAAAAGTGATAAAGGAACATTTTAGCCATTTTTTACTGGGGTTTATATAATCTTCATCTTTTGATAGGAAAAACCTAGTCTTGTTTGCCAAATATTTGTTAGGCAGCAGTGTTGATGAGCTTCATATGGAGGGAGGGTCCCAATAGCTAGGTTAGGCATGCAGTTGGATAGTCAGGCAGGCAGGCAGGCAGATTTTGGGAGCAGGAGATTAAGGGTGGATATTAGGGAGAAACTAGGGTTAAAAAGTGTATTAAGTGTTGCTGACCGGGGTAGACGGTAGTACTGTTATGTTACCTGCAAATAGTGTATAATTTGTGGGTACCCGTCTGTACATAAAGAAGGGGTGGGCTATGGAAGTCCATTGTAAGTCTATGGGGAATCTGTGCTCTGCAACCATGTTCTAGGGATCAAGTTGTATTTCCAGCCCACAGCCCAATGTTAAAGCAGAGTCCAAAATTGACCTGTTTTGCAGCTTTTCATGTTCCCGGTGTCCAAGAGACATGAAACTTCGGGAGTGTAAGTTTTAGGTGGGATATTTGGGTCGAAATGTATTCCTTTTGTTTGCAGGAGCTCGGGGGACAAAGTTACCGGTTGACCAGTAATTCTTCCTGACGTGCAGGCATGATTTACAGATACGCTAGGTGAATTACACCGGGGCTCTCCAGTGTCCCCCATAATCCTGGTTTTCAAGCCCAGGTATCCCAGACCCATTTCCCTGACAGGTATAAGGTTCCCCATGGTCTATACTTTATTAAAGTATGTTTTATACTGTATGTATAAATGTCTATGCAGTCAGCCTGGGCATCTACATACAGGCTGTCTGCATAGACATTGAAGTTCAATGGAGGAAGGATGTCCAGAGATCAGAGCCATTTGGTGAGCAGGAAAAGGCTAAGTGCCAGTTCCAGAGAACATTGAGAATCCCACTGGGGCCCTTTGTGACTGCCAGACCTGGTGGCGCCGGCAATGGGTTAGCTGCAGGGAGATGCTGCTTGTTGGCGTGTTTCCCATTGGCTAATTCATATTTCCCGCCCACCCAGTTTTTCAAGCTGGCTTGGTACTCCCCTCCTCTGACATCAGCAGCCAAATTAGCCCCCTCTCTGATTGCTTGTGGGAATATGTGTTTAATTATAAGAACAATAAATACATACAGTCCTATATATAGAACAACGCTGTATTATATATGATTAATTAAATAGAAAATGTAAATAAACATATTCAAACCAATAGAATAATGTATGCAGAAATAGAAACAGCAGCATAAATAATTGACACAATCAATTTTAGTCAAAAATGCTATAAATGTCAATTAAAAATAACCAGATATATCAAAAATTATCGCAAATGCACAAAAGTGATACAAAATGTGACAAAAAGAACTAAACATAATTGTGAAGGGTCTTGTAATTGAACCAATGAGAAAACATTTTTTTTAAAAGAAAATTAGATCATTACATAAAATACCTAATATATAAATACTGTACATGAATAGTGAATAATAACTATTATGAAACTTGTTATTGTACAAACAAAAAAGGATTCTATTTTAGAAAATGGCTGAGGTTCCATTCTATATTAATAAACAGGAAAGCGAGTTCTTTAAGTAAAAATCCAAAACACCTCCCTGCTGTCAGTAGATTGACAGAATCTCCCCTTCTTTCTTAATGACTTTTTCGATCCCTAGAAAGGAAAAGTTATTTTCCCCACCATATTTACATACAGTAAAGTGTTTAGATACCGGGTGAGTTAGGTCCTTAATCATGATAATGCTTAGTTGTTCTAAAATGCTATTCTTTAGAGCTCTCGTTGTCCTCGCCACGTACCTTTTTCCACACCCAAAAGTCAAGAGATTGATAACAAATTGTGTATTACAATTAATGACATTGTTAATCCTACATCTTTTATGTGGAGAGCTGGAGAAAAAGTCAGTGGAGGGTTTCATGTGTTTACATGCTTTGCATGTACCACACTGAAATGAGCCTTTCGTCAAAAAAGGTGAAGTATTTGTAATAGGGGTGGAGATTTCACTCGGTAAAATATAGGTACTGTAGCAATGGTTTTTGCCTTTCTGAAGACAAATCTAGGGCCAGGTTCTACATATTTATGCAAAACCGGGTCCATATGAAGAATCCCCCATTGTTTATTAATAATAGACTTTATACGGTTACTACACCCATTGAATTAAGAAATAAATATTAGTGGATCCTTATTCGTTGCAGAGCTGCCAAAACACTATTTCTTCCATTTGCTATTCTTGGTTATTGATTTGTTCAAATTAATTGGTGTCAAAGAGGTTGATTTGCCATCATTTCGGTCAGGTAAAAGAGAGCAGCTATCCGTATACAGTGCCTCTTCAAAGGCTTCTTGCAAATTGTCTTTATTAAAGCCTCTTTCAAGGAATCATTGACCAAGTTCCTCAGACTGAGTAAGGAAACTCTCCAGAGTAGAGCAATTCATTCTCAGTCTGAGGAACTGTCCTTTGGGTATACAGTACCTCTTACCACTGCCTTGGGGTGGCAACTGTCCACCCTTCAAAAATGTGTTCCTGGAGTTGGTTTACAGGAAAACACATCTGTTTGAATAGTTTTTTGTTAATATCAACATAAAGTAAGAGGTCAAGAAAGTGAATGCGGTGACGATCAAAATTGGGTGTCAATTTTAAGTTATGTGTTATCATTAATGTACTGTAGAAATGCAGAAAGTGTCCGAGTGTCACCCTTCCAAATAATAATCATGTCATCAATAAACCTTTTATAAAATATAATGTTTTTCCTAAAGTGATTAGTATAAATAAATTGAGATTCCCAGCATCCCTTGAAAAGGTTAGCATAAGAAGGTGCAAAGCTTATGCCCATAGCTGTGCCTACTTCTTGTAACTAAAATGTATGATCGAATGTAAAAAAAAGTTGTGAGCAAGAAAGAAATAGCATCCAAAATGAAAGTGGTGGGGAATATAGAAGTGTCTGGACCCTCCACAAAATGATGGACAGCCGCAGTCCCTGGTCGTGTCTTATAATTTAATAAAGAGATGTTACATCGAGTGTAACCAAGATGTATTGATTGTTCCATCTGACTTCTTTTAGTTGACCCTATAAATCACCTAAATCCAAAATGAATGAGGGAAGCCTCCAGACAAAAGGCTGTAAATGCGGGAGCCGAACGACGCAGACGTCACAGTGTACTGTGAACATCGAGCAGGGAGACCACTCTGCAACCTCCGCGGCGGCTGTTTGATCATGTTTTAATCTATCTGCGCATATTATTCAGAAACCATGTGAGTGTGATTTTACCCTTTCATGTAGATAAAAAAGTGTCTTGCAATTTTGCACTATGTTTGTTCCTCTTCTTTCAACCCGGTATATGTGGTGAGGACCTTTACTACAAGCAGGTTCCACAGATGATACAACCCCATAAAGATTGAAATATAAAGAAACCTTTATGTACACCATAACACAGAGAAATCTGTGAGTATAAATTTGATTGACGTATTGAAAATTTATTGAAAACTGAAGATTTAAGACATGTTGCACCATTTGTATATGTTCTTTCATTCACATGACTTTGCGCTCCCTGATCTTCCTGGACATCAAAGAAAATTGTGGATTGAGAAAGCAATCCCAATCAAGGGTTGAGCAGGATTAAGTCTGTATTTTATTCCATTATAAGCACAAAGATCACTATTTGAGTTGATTTAATTTAAGCACATTTGTCTTCACTCTGCAACTAAGTAGATTTAAGCGCTATTTGATAACACGATTTTATCCTCACTTACACATTTATACCAGGATCATATCACTGAGCAAAGCAAATAAGTAAAAAAAATAGTTATTTATTCCATAGAAACAGGCAAACACACATTGGATTACAATAGGCAGGAGAAAATACACTTACTGAGGGTTTGGGGTTGATAAACTAACTTTCCTGATTGAAACAAGGTCTTTAAATAGTCCGTTGATTGACCGGCTCTTAGCACAAAACCTTCTGGAGCTTAGATGGGCATGAGCCTCCAGCACTCCAAATGGTACTGAAAGTGTGACTTAGAAACTTTTCTGCTTAAAGTTCTGTATCTGTTTCCTTGCTGTCTCTGCAAGGCTTCTTTGGGTCGGTCCGACCCCTCCATGACGGTTACACACTTTGGGACTTGGATTTAGAGGTCGGATCGGTGTTCTGATATCCTAGGAATCTCCTTAGCAATCTGGAATCTTAGGAATCTGCTCTCTGGGCTGGCTACTAACTTTTTTATAACTTTTGCAAAGTCAGTCCCACAGCATTACTGCCAACCCACAAGCATGGGAACTTCGTCTCTAGCCACTCACACTCTTTACCAGGTTTGTGAAAGCTGGTACCTATGGCATCAGAAAAGTGAGAGGGCATGTGTAAAAATCGCCATCTTGCCAACTTACTATTCAAAGCCCCCCGCAGGCTGTGTCTCCAAGTCTAGGAAGGTGACAACTGGCCAGGCTGGTCAGCTATCAGTCCAGGACGCGGATACTTGACTTAGCCATTTCACCTGAATAGCTTTCACACCCTGGCAGCTAGAGTTACTTTGATCTACGGATCTACGGATCTGGGATAAGACTCACTGGCACCAAAGCCCAGGTGGCCAAGAGCCCCCCTCTGTCCCTAGCATGAAAGACGTGTCTGATTTAATGTATAAAGTAAAACATATTTTAAAACACTGCTGCTTAATAAAATATACTTTTACACATTCTGCTGCTAAAATGTGTTACAGTCCTTTGGTGTATAAAGTAGAGTCTAAAACTAAACTGTTCCCCTTACACTAGCCTTTATCCCTTACACACAGCAAACTAGACTTTTAAACATTTTAACTCCACTTTTAAAACTCTCACAGCCTTATCTGTGGCTAGAGTAGCCCCCAAACCTTTATACTAGGTTTAGGGGGTCTGGGCAAACCCTGGGCATCCCCTCATTACACTGGGGATCCCGGTACAGGTCTAGGGATACCTTACCCACTGGTGCCCTGTTTTACCCTCTGGTCTGTGCTGAAGCAGGCAGACTAGCGGTGAGCCACCACAATGCTTTCATGGTAGGGTTTTGATATTTATTATAAAGCCTGGTTACCTCCTCACTGTCAAAGACCTGTAATGATTTTAGAGCAATTCTTTCATCTTTGCTAAGATTGTCACGGTAAAAATGGGAAAATGAGAACCCTTGTGCTAAGAGACGGAAATCTCTAATAACTAAATATTCAAACATTGTCAAAAAATGACCCTTCGCTTGTGTAGGATAGAAAAGAGATCTACTTCTTAGTCCTAAATTCCAATCAGAAAAGGAAGGAATGGTGGATTCCACAGGTGAGCCACCCTGTTCACTCCAGATGTCCTCCATTTTTTTTACCATAAAATCTTTGACCATAAAAAAATTCTTACATGTAAATAATATCTCTGAAATAGGTGAGTCAAAAGGTAAAGTTGAAGGGCCTGATCCAAAAGAGGATGGTCCAAAATCACCAATGTCTCCTGAGTCACAATCCAATGAATAATCAGCTTTATCAAAAAACCTTTTTAAGAATAGTTTTCGTACAAATTTGTACACATCAATGGTTGTACCAAATAGGTAAAAATCCATAGTTGGAGAGAATATCAAACCCTTCTTGAGAAGGAAAATTTTAAGTTTGTGGACCCTTTTAGAAATTCTTCTCCTTTTCATTGCCGTTATTTAGCCGTTTCCTCCTCTTTTCTCTTCTTGTTCCCTTCTTCTTCTTTTTTATTTTTAAATAAAGGGAAGCATTTGGGCTGTTGTTGTTGTTGATTTGAGGCCTGAGTGTCCCCCAATGAAGATTCAGATCTTGATTGATGACCCAAAAAGTAACGGTCACGAGAATAGTAAACAGTCTGTTTATTCATGTTGACAAAAGACACAGAGTGGGAAGAACTCTCAACATCAGAGATGTCTGAGTCTCCACTCTGATAATCTGAAATCCTGGGTTTGTGAATGGATTTACGAAAGGTTGATCTTAAAGAAGTTCCTTTTATAGATCCTCTAAAGGGTCAATCCTTTGCCAGCTTTAAATCTGCTTTTTTTCATAGTCCACTTGGTCTCTATAGTATTTACCTTGTATGTTTGCCATAATATCCTGTTCTGCCTCCTCTATGGTTTACTCCTTGATAAAGTACTAATGTTCGAAACGTGTAGGAGGGTTTTCGTCTATGCAATTGTCTTTCCAATAAATCCTATTTTTTCCATTATTTGTAGCCTCTCCTTCATTCATTGGCTGTGCGCTACCTCTTATCTTATCTCTGGATTTGTACTCTGCAGCTGCACATCTTTTCCAGCATCAGGAAGTGGGTGATATTCTATTATATTTTCATCAAAGAGACTGTGAGTACCTTTTGCTTTCTATTGAAATGGACACTCCCAATGAAACAGGGAATTTGTGATTATTTCACTCATCCCTGTTTTCAGGGAATATTTGTCATTCCTAATATTTCATGGACATATACTCACTATCATTTTTCTATTTGGTCATAGTCTCATCCACTGTTCCATAATACCTGGATTGTATTCATCAGCATTGGCCCTGTATTAGAGTGCCGTTACCACTTCCTATATCTAGATTATGTGTAGCAGAACCAGGAGTAGTAGATTTGCCCCTGATAGAGCTACTGTACTGCAATGGGCAGCAGAAGTTGCAGGTTCATATCCTGCAAGGCTTTAGACTAAATCACGATTGAACAAGTGTTGTATGGTGCTCTAAAACAACAAAGACAGCATTTTTGAGTAATAAAATGGTACAGTCTTAGATGGATACCCCTCCAATGAATAAGCTGAAAAATAAATGCCCCACAATGATGTATGACTGGTTTGTTAAATCCCATGTAGCAATGCAGTAAGGAAAATGTTTTAACCACCTGCCGGTGACCGGTGCTAGTGTAACATCCAAAATTAGGGACACATTGAATAATGATTGATCAGCATTCAGATACTGTGGAACAGCAGAAAAAACTCACATGAGATGTATGTCTCCAAATGGTGAGTCCTTTGAGTCCAATGATCCTTCAGGGGTATATGTGTGCATCCATCTGCAGAGTCGAATAGATCAAAATAGAGAAAAAAAACTAAGCACTACTGTTGCGGCCCCTTTTATTCTCCAACATCACTGCATTTTTCCGGGATTTTTTTTCGAATGCCACGCATTTCACCGCGTTCATGCCGCATTCATACCGCATTCACAGCCACGGTTGTTGCGCGGTTGATACGCAGTTGATGTGTTTATTGAGAATGGTTCGGATTTAATTGGTTGCAATTCTTCGCGTGTCCGCCAGATGGCAGATATTCATGAATTGTAATGCGCATGCGCTTCAGTAATGTGTCGACTTGCAGGTGTTTCGTTTAAAAAAGATACCACAGTGGTCTATTGTAAATTGGCCTTGGGACTGAAGGAAGAGGTTACAATAATGTATCAATTTAGGCTTTTCACATTAAAGAAAGACAAGCACCAGTTTCTGGTTATTGTCCAGAGAGTCCCGCCATGAGTGTACAAGTCCAGCCCGTGTTCCAAAAACCCGACAGAACGTACGCTTATTTAATATGGGCCGCGATTAATGAAACAGATAATAAGATGGCATCACTTGTTCAAATTTATCAGTATTTTATCGAAAACTATGACTTTTACAAATTTTTGCCAGCTCCTCATGTGTGGAAGTGTGCAATAAGGAAAAAGTTATGTAGCGATCCATGTTTTTTTCGTATTGATCCCGAATTTATTGGAGGGTATTGGTGTGTATCACCGGGTTTTTCCCGTATCTATGATCATGCAGATGGCAAAAGGAGAAAGGTCGTGTTAAAACCAACTAAGAAACGTCAGTCGCTGGCAAGCAATGCACCAGCACCGGCTTCCAATAACGGTCCGACCATCAGTGACAACCCTTGCTGTCTGTCCACGCACGGATACCTGCAGCCTCAGCCGGATTTCGCGTACAGTTTCGAGCAAGCTTGCATGTACCTAAGCGATTTCCAGCCTCATCAGCTGACTACAGGTGTAGTAGTCCCGCTGTCACCTGTCAACGTGTATGATCAAGAATACTGGACTGGCAGTGGCCCGGCACCAGCGCCAGCTGAATGGGAAATTCTATGGTGAGTAATGTTGCCGTATTTTATTCTGTTTTTTTTTATTTTGAAAATATCAATATCCGTGCGATTCAAAAGTCAAGCGATTCTCCTGTAAGCAATATCATTGGCTGAGCGGCTTCTACAGTACTGTAGATACTGAACAATTGGTTGAACGCTAGGCGCATGCGCATTGGAACCTTCTTGCAACGCATATGCGTGTCATCACATCGACGGTAGGCGCATGTGAACAGGAGACGCCCCTGAGAACATTATTGGTGGGACTGACTAGGAACTTCTTTAGGGGACTGACCATTACAGTAAAACTTTTATTTATTTTTTTCCTCAGAAAAGAAAACTTTGTCATCTCATGCGGAAAACGGCAAATGGAGGGATTTCAATGGATAATATCGCTTTGTGTAACAATGCCTGCACATTGCTGAATCAGATTTATAAAACCACATACCGGAGTCTACAGTTTAGTGGCCATTGTTATTGATCACGATAGAATACCTGAAACAGTATGCTGATGTTTTCAGACCGTAAACAATACTTTTTTTATATATACTGTATAATAAACCCGAGAAAATAAAAAGTATGCATTTATTCTACATGTATTCCAGTACAGTACTGAGCATGCCTACAGTATACAGTACAGTATGCAGTACAGTACTGTACATTCTAGAAACACTGTATTTTGTTACAGTATAAAAGGAGACAATGGAACAATTTCAAACAAATCAACATTTTCTTTTATTGGTGGAGTAAGTACAAAAACATTTATTTACAAATACTGTACAATGTAAAAACATTTTAAGTGCACAGCAATTCAAAACATCAACAGGTGTATGGTTTACTGCTAGTGAAAACATTTATGTAAAGAAAGTCAAAACATTTACAGTCAGTCAGTATGGTTTACAGTCACATGTTGTTATTAAAAAAATTCTTTATTCAGAACAAAACGCAACATCTCCTTTTTTAAAGTACAGCAAGTCAAAACATTTACAGTAGGATGGTGTACAGAACAGTCAGTCAGGCCTGCACAACTCAAGACCTCGAGGGCCGCAAACAGGCCCGGTTTTCGGGATAACCTTTGAAAACCGAGCCTGTTTGCGGCCCTCGGGGACTAGAATTGTGCAGGTCCTGTGTGTACAGTAAGTAAAAACATTTCTTTATTAATACAAGTTAAAACACGCAACATCTCCTTTATTTACAGTAAATACAGCAAGTCAAAAAAAAAACAACAGTTGAACACTCACGCAAATTCGTACCCCACCAGATTGTCCTTCCTGGGCCGATGCCTTGTATGGCGCAAAATGCCATTAATGCAGTCTCCAACGCTTTTCATTAAAGGATCTGTAATTGAAAAAAAGCGCCGCAATTCCTCCACAATAGCTTTTCTTAAATTATCAGGGAGCGCCTTTTTTTCGCGATTTCCTTCATAGTTCACTTTGTAGGCCCACTCGCAGTACACCAAGTAGGACACGTGGTGCTTAAAAATTAACATGGCATACTTGTGGGGTAAACCAGCACTCCTCACCCTATACTTCTCCCTGAGTGGCTGGGGCAGCTCGCGCAGGATGATGTCGGGCACCGTCTCGATGCAAGCGTGTGTAGGTTGGGTTCTGGGAGCGGGTGTGCTACTGTGAGCAGGTGTGCTTGTGGCGGCGGGCGAGGGTAGGTTGTCTGTGAGGAAGCTTTCCTCCTGTCTTGGTCGCCGTGTTGTCTCCTGGCGTGGTCTTGATGGGGTTGTCATGTTATCCTCCTCCTCAACGGCATACATGTGCACAAAATCTTCTGGTGGAGGGGGTGCGCTTGCTGATGGAAGGTGGTCGAAAGTCCCATTCATCACATCCATGCCACCCTCCTGCTCCGGCGTCGGGGATACAGGGGCATGAACACCGAGCAAATTATGTATCCCCGCTATGTCAGTCTCTATCTTCTGCATCCGTTGATCCATAGTTAGCATGGTCTCCAGAAGCAGATCTATCTTTGCCAGCACAATAGAGTTCCCGGGGATATCCACACTTAAATCATTCAGCATGAGGTCTAACAAGCTGGTTCTTGTGCATGGCGTGCTTTGGACACCTGGGTGGATGGGTGCTATGGAGGATGAGATGAGGGTTCCATGGAGAGAAGCGGCAGCTTCACCGAAGAAGGGTGGAGGAAGTGACCTGTGGATTTCCGAGCGAGAAGCGGCAGCATCGTCGAAAAGGGATGGAGAAAGTGACCTGTGGATTTCCGAGCGAGAAGCGGCAGAGTCTTCTAAGCGCAATGGAGAAAGTGACCCGTGGATTTCAGGGGCACCAGCGGCAGCCTCGTCGAAGAGCAGTGGCGAAGATGGCCTGTGGGTTTCCGGGAGAGCGGCGGCAGCGTCGTGGACGAGTAGTGCAGAAGATGTTCTGTAGATTTCAGGGAGAGCAGTGGCAGTGTCGTTGAAGCAAAAACGAGGAAGTGGCCTGCGGGTTCGATGGGTTGGCTGCCATTTGTTTTGCGTTGAGTGTACATCACCGAATTTCTTCCTGACATAATAAGGCTTACGTGTTTTAAAACCCTTAGCCTTTGGGGTCAGCAGAAGGTTTTCTTTATTAGCCTTAGCCTATCGCTTTTGCCTTGGCTTGGAAACGGCTGTCGCCGCCGCCGCCTTTCGCTTTTTCTGCATGACAGGCACGGCAGAGGCGAGTGGGTTCCTGTGTCCGTAGAATCGGGGTTGATCCATGGAGCAGATGGCACGATGCAGTATTTAGATAAGGGCAAGTTCAGATAAAGATCATCGAGTGGTCGGCTATGCAAAGTGTGTAACCTTTTATGCATGGCGACGAGGTACAGGTGTTGCAAGTGGGCATACTCTAATGTGAGTCATTAACAAATAAATACACCATCCATTTTGTGGATTCACTGCACATGTAATACACATCGACTAAACATCGAATATACATTCTTGTGCTTGTATTTCTTTCTACTCGCAGCAATGCCTTTTAAAAAGATTTGAAAGGATCTCAGCATGAGAATTAAGGAGATGTACATGAGCGGACACTGAATTGCAGATATCCAACGCTGGTTAGCTGCTTCTGGCCTCGTTGTGCCATCAACCACCGTGTGCTATCATGCACACGGAAAAAACAAACAACAAACGAGGACACCAACGGTAACTAACGCGTAAGTATATTTATATAACTATATAATACAGTATATCTATCATCGTTTATATTGCTGCATATTAATAGAAGAATATATTGTGTAGATTATCTAATTTTATAGTTATTTCGGAATATTTATATAACAACGGTATATATATATTGTTTATATTGCTGCATATTAATAGAACAATATATTGTGTAGATCTATCTAATTTTATAGTATTTCGGTATATTTATATAACAACAGTATATATATATATATTGTTTATATTGCTGCATATTAATAGAACAATATATTGTGTAGATCTATCTCATTGTATACTATTTTTACTGCAAATTATGTGCTGCGCTTGTGGCCTACTGCACTGTAACTTACGAGATTGTTGTTTTTCTGTACTTTGTAGGGAGACAACTCTTCTGGTTGACAAAATAAGTGAAGAGAATGATGAGAAGAGTGCATTAAGGGTCAAATACACTCTGCAGCAAAATCACAATCTCACTGTATCCGAGACCAGCATAAAGAAGATGAGACGCAGAATTGGATGGAAATATGGACGTGAAAGGTTAGTACTGGACAGTACAGGAGGTAAAAGTGTTGTTTAAGAAACTGTACTGTACCTCTAAAATTATTTATTCCTTGTCATTACAGAGCGTACCCCACGATAAGGGAAATTAACAAAATCAAGAGAGTGATCAAGGCCCAGGCATGGATCGACAGTGGAGAAACTTTCCAGGATTGCATCTTCACTGACGAGTCTACTGTTTCGCTGGCGAGATTTGCCACGTTTGCATTCCACAAAAAAGGTTGCATATCTATGAAGCCGCTTCCAAAACACCCAGTGAAGATGCATGTGTGGGGTGCCATCTCTAGGCGTGGACCAGGATGCATCGTCATCTTTGAAGGTACAGTAAAATGTATGTCACACGCTTTTGCCTTACGCACTGTACTAGTGAGCAGTTTTTTGAGCACTTTTCTTTTCTTGTTATAGGAATCATGAATAAAGCTTTCTTCCAAGACAAAATTGTGCCTGAGATTGTGGAATACATCACACGTGAGTTCCCCGATGGTCACCGTTTCTACCAGGACAACGATCCGAAGCACACCACATCAACAGCGCATATCCTTGAGCGCGGCATCAACTGGGTTAAGACGCCAGCGGAGTAAGTGCGGTAACCGTGTCTCATTTTTTCCCACTGTTTTTACTGTGTACTGTATCTCTTTAACTAATTGTCCTTTTTTTCCCCCTCCAATGACAGATCGCCAGACTTCAATCCGATCGAAATGGTCTGGCATCAGCTGAGGGACCATATCCGAAAAGTCGTGGAACCCTCCAAAAAGGATGAGTTGGCGCAAGGCATACTGAGTTTTTGGAACGATGTACTCACCGTGGAACGATGCAATAAATATATTGACCATATTGCGACTGTGTTGCCCATTGTGATCGCGCGTAATGGGTAAGCATCAGGAAGGTAGTATGGAATAATACTGTACTGTAGTATTGTATGTACAGTATGATATTGTAAGGTAAGTATGGCACAGATTTTTTCTTTCCTAGTAGTCACAGTATACAGTAGTTCCAGTATAGACTAGTTTGACAGTACTAATTGCATACTGTTGTCCAATATGGTGTAGCTATACAGTACACAATGCCATAATACAGATTGCACCTACAGTAACTGCTCAATTTTTTTCTTTCCAGAGAGCAGCACCAGCCATTTGGTTACAAATTATTTACAGTAACAGTAGTCAGAGTATGCTGTAGTTCCAGTATAGACTAGTTTGACAGTACTAACTGCATACTGTAGTCCAATATGGAGTAGCTATACAGTACACAATGCCATAATACAGTATGCACCTACAGTAACTGCTCAATTTTTTTCTTTCCAGAGAGCAGCACCAGCCATCTGGTTACAAAGTATTTACAGTAACAGTAGTCAGAGTATACTGTAGTTCCAGTATAGACTAGTTTGACAGTACTAACTGCATACTGTAGTCCAATATGGAGTAGCTATACAGTACACAATGCCATAATACAATATGCACCTACAGTAACTGCTCAATTTTTTTCTTTCCAGTGAGCAGCACCAGCCATCTGGTTACAAAGTATTTACAGTAACAGTAGTCAGAGTATACTGTAGTTCCAGTATAGACTAGTTTGACAGTACTAACTGCATACTGTAGTCCAATATGGAGTAGCTATACAGTACACAATGCCATAATACAGTATGCACCTACAGTAACTGCTCAATTTTTTTATTTCCAGAGAGAGCAGCACCAGCCATCTGGTTACAAAGTATTTTTCAGTAGTCACAGTATAGAGTAGTTCCAGTATAGAGTAGTTTGACAGTACAACACAGCACACAATGCCATAATACAGTATGCACATAACTGCACTAATTTTTTGTTTTCTTGTCTTTTTAGAAACAAAGGATGGCCTGGGAGAGAGGGGGGGTGTATCGTGTAAAGTCTGTGAACTGTTTGTACAGTTAAGTGTACAGTATCTAAAATGCAGTCATGATGTACACTAAACCTCTCCTCTCTCAATGAACTACAGTACTGTACTGTACACATAATGAGGAAGAAGATAAAGATGGAGAAAATTATATTACTATATATACATATTATTAAATATTATATATTATATATTATTAATTAATATTACTATCAATGTGCATTATTCATGATTATCCACTTGCCCTCAATTTCCATCTGACAGAAGAACTTAATAAAGACTGCATTATGTATTATTCATGATTATTTTAATATTTGTTTTTTTTGTTCCTGATAAAATAAAATAAATATTTATTTACATTCATGATAATCATAATCATTGACAACAACCCCCCCCCCCCCACACACACACCTACAGTACACCAAAGAAAAAGAAAGAATGACAAAACAACATGAATCAGTTAATGGTTTTTTTTTTAACTCTCAATTCTCACAGTGCTGTGCAAATCAGATTTACATATCAAATTCGAGAAGAGATTTTCCAAAGTGTTACCTTAAACAAAGCCTCAAAGTGTTGGGGGGGGGGGTGGGTGAGTCATGCGCAGTAATCAGCTAGCTCCCATCTCAAAGAGGATTACACGCAGGCGCAGTGAGGTGACGCTCTGCTAGGGACGGATTAAAAACACAATGGCAAGCTTCAGAAAATGAATAACTCTGTAGAAGTGTCTGTCGATAAGAGTTTCAAATCCTTGAGCGAGCCCTGTGTTTGTGCGTGGGGAGGGGGGTACATGGTACAGCTGCATGAAGGATTACTGTAGCTGTGCAGCAGTTCAAAGAAATTACATGATTTCAAAAGGCTGTTCATCATAATAATATGATCCCTACACCCCCAAATACAGTACATAAAAAGCACACAAATCAACCATGTGCAGTCAAACGCACAGGGTCGCAGTCAAAAGCTACAGCACAGATTGAATATCGTAATATCAAGATGGTTTTTGCAGGCTTGTAGAGAAAATAAAAATAAAAAATGAGAATTTTTTTTTTTGTTTACTCACTCAAGCAAGCAGTGGTGAATTTACAGGCGCATGCGCAGTAATTATCAACTAGCTCCCATCCCAAAGAGGATTACACGCAGGCGCATAGAGAGGTGATGCTCGGCTAGGGACGGATTAAAAACACAATGGCAAGCGTTTTATATTTGTTTTTTTTGTTCCTGATAAAATAAAATAAATATTTATTTACATTCATGATAATCCTAATCATTGACAACCCCACCCCCCCACACACACACCTACAGTATACCAAAGAAAAAGAAAGAATGACAAAATAACATGAATCAGTTAATGTTTTTTTTAACTCTCAATTCTCACAGTGCTGTGCAAATCAGATTTACATATCAAATTCGAGATCAAATACAGTACATAAAAAGCACACAAATCAACCATGTGCAGTCAAACACACAGGGTCGCAGTCAAAAGCTACAGCACAGATTTAATATCGGAATATCAAGATGGTTTTTGCAGGCTTGTGGAGAAAATAAAAATAAAAAATGAGAATTTTTTTTTTTTTTTTTTGGTCACTCATTCAAGCAAGCAGTGGTGAATTTACAGGCGCATGTGCAGTAATCATCAACTAGCTCCCATCCCAAAGAGGATTACATGCAGGCGCATAGAGAGGTGATGCTCGGCTTGGGACATATTAAAAACACAATGGCAAGCGTTTTATATTTGTTTTTTTTGTTCCTGATAAAATAAAATAAATATTTATTTACATTCATGATAATCATAATCATTGACAACAACCCCCCCCCCCACACACACCTACAGTACACCAAAGAAAAAGAAAGAATGACAAAACAACATGAATCAGTTAATGGTTTTTTTAACTTTCAATTCTCACAGTGCTGTGCAGATCAGTTTTACATATCAAATTCGAGAAGGGATTTTCCAAAGCATTACCGTAAACAAAGCCTCAAAGGGTGAGGGGGGGAGGTGTTGGGTGAGTCATGCGCAGTAATCAGCTAGCTCCCATCTCAAAGAGGATTACACACAGGCGCAGTGAGGTGACGCTCGGCTAGGGATGGATTAAAAACACAATGGCAATCTTCAGAAAATGAATGACTCTGTAGAGGTGTCTGTCGATAAGAGTTTCAAATCCTTTAGCAAGTCCTGTGTGTGTGCGTGGGGGAGGGGGGTACATGGTAAAGCTGCATGAAGGATTACTTTAGCTGTGCAGCAGTTCAAAGAAATTACATAATTTCAAAAGGCAGTTCATCATAATAATATGATCCCAACACCCCAAATACAGTACATAAAAAGCACACAAATCAACCATGTGCAGTCAAACGCACAGGGTCGCAGTCAAAAGCTACAGCACAGATTGAATATCGTAATATCAAGATGGTTTTTGCAGGCTTGTGGAGAAAATAAAAATTAAAAATGATAAAAAAAATTTTTGGTTACTCACTCAAGCAAGCAGTGGTGAATTTACAGGCGCATGCGCAGTAATTATCAACTAGCTCCCATCCCAAAGAGGATTACACGCAGGCGCATAGAGAGGTGATGCTCGGCTAGGGACGTATTAAAAACACAATGTCAAGCGTTTTATATTTGTTTTTTTTGTTCCTGATAAAATAAAATAAATATTTATTTACATTCATGATAATCCTAACCATTGACAACCCCCCCCCCCCACACACACACACACCTACAGTATACCAAAGAAAAAGAAAGAATGACAAAATAACATGAATCAGTTAATGGTTTTTTTAACTCTCAATTCTCACAGTGCTATGCAAATCAGATTTACATATCAAATTCGAGATCAAATACAGTACATAAAAAGCACACAAATCAACCATGTGCAGTCAAACGCACAGGGTCGCAGTCAAAAGCTACAGCACAGATTGAATATCGTAATATCAAGATGGTTTTTGCAGGCTTGTGGAGAAAATAAAAATTAAAAATTATAATTTTTTTTTTTGGTTACTCACTCAAGCAAGCAGTGGTGAATTTACAGGCGCATGCGCAGTAATTATCAACTAGCTCCCATCCCAAAGAGGATTACACGCAGGCGCATAGAGAGGTGATGCTCGGCTAGGGACGTATTAAAAACACAATGTCAAGCGTTTTATATTTGTTTTTTTTGTTCCTGATAAAATAAAATAAATATTTATTTACATTCATGATAATCCTAACCATTGACAACCCCCCCCCCACACACACACACACCTACAGTATACCAAAGAAAAAGAAAGAATGACAAAATAACATGAATCAGGTAATGGTTTTTTTAACTCTCAATTCTCACAGTGCTGTGCAAATCAGATTTACATATCAAATTCGAGATCAAATACAGTACATAAAAAGCACACAAATCAACCATGTGCAGTCAAACACACAGGGTCGCAGTCAAAAGCTACAGCACAGATTTAATATCGGAATATCAAGATGGTTTTTGCAGGCTTGTGGAGAAAATAAAAATAAAAAATGAGAATTTTTTTTTTTTTTTTTGGTCACTCATTCAAGCAAGCAGTGGTGAATTTACAGGCGCATGTGCAGTAATCATCAACTAGCTCCCATCCCAAAGAGGATTACATGCAGGCGCATAGAGAGGTGATGCTCGGCTTGGGACATATTAAAAACACAATGGCAAGCGTTTTATATTTGTTTTTTTTGTTCCTGATAAAATAAAATAAATATTTATTTACATTCATGATAATCATAACCATTGACAACAACCCCCCCCCCACACACACACCTACAGTACACCAAAGAAAAAGAAAGAATGACAAAACAACATGAATCAGTTAATGGTTTTTTTAACTTTCAATTCTCACAGTGCTGTGCAGATCAGTTTTACATATCAAATTCGAGAAGGGATTTTCCAAAGCATTACCGTAAACAAAGCCTCAAAGGGTGAGGGGGGGAGGTGTTGGGTGAGTCATGCGCAGTAATCAGCTAGCTCCCATCTCAAAGAGGATTACACACAGGCGCAGTGAGGTGACGCTCGGCTAGGGATGGATTAAAAACACAATGGCAATCTTCAGAAAATGAATGACTCTGTAGAGGTGTCTGTCGATAAGAGTTTCAAATCCTTTAGCAAGTCCTGTGTGTGTGCGTGGGGGAGGGGGGTACATGGTAAAGCTGCATGAAGGATTACTTTAGCTGTGCAGCAGTTCAAAGAAATTACATAATTTCAAAAGGCAGTTCATCATAATAATATGATCCCAACACCCCAAATACAGTACATAAAAAGCACACAAATCAACCATGTGCAGTCAAACGCACAGGGTCGCAGTCAAAAGCTACAGCACAGATTGAATATCGTAATATCAAGATGGTTTTTGCAGGCTTGTGGAGAAAATAAAAATTAAAAATGATAAAAAAAAATTTTGGTTACTCACTCAAGCAAGCAGTGGTGAATTTACAGGCGCATGCGCAGTAATTATCAACTAGCTCCCATCCCAAAGAGGATTACACGCAGGCGCATAGAGAGGTGATGCTCGGCTAGGGACGTATTAAAAACACAATGTCAAGCGTTTTATATTTGTTTTTTTTGTTCCTGATAAAATAAAATAAATATTTATTTACATTCATGATAATCCAAACCATTGACAACCCCCCCCCCCCCACACACACACACCTACAGTATACCAAAGAAAAAGAAAGAATGACAAAATAACATGAATCAGTTAATGGTTTTTTTAACTCTCAATTATCACAGTGCTATGCAAATCAGATTTACATATCAAATTCGAGATCAAATACAGTACATAAAAAGCACACAAATCAACCATGTGCAGTCAAACGCACAGGGTCGCAGTCAAAAGCTACAGCACAGATTGAATATCGTAATATCAAGATGGTTTTTGCAGGCTTGTGGAGAAAATAAAAATTAAAAATGATAATTTTTTTTTTTGGTTACTCACTCAAGCAAGCAGTGGTGAATTTACAGGCGCATGCGCAGTAATTATCAACTAGCTCCCATCCCAAAGAGGATTACACGCAGGCGCATAGAGAGGTGATGCTCGGCTAGGGACGTATTAAAAACACAATGTCAAGCGTTTTATATTTGTTTTTTTTGTTCCTGATAAAATAAAATAAATATTTATTTACATTCATGATAATCCTAACCATTGACAACCCCCCCCCCACACACACACACACCTACAGTATACCAAAGAAAAAGAAAGAATGACAAAATAACATGAATCAGGTAATGGTTTTTTTAACTCTCAATTCTCACAATGCTGTGCAAATCAGATTTACATATCAAATTCGAGATCAAATACAGTACATAAGAAGCACACAAATCAACCATGTGCAGTCAAACAAACAGGGTCGCAGTCAAAAGCTACAGCACAGATTTAATATCGGAATATCAAGATGGTTTTTGCAGGCTTGTGGAGAAAATAAAAATAAAAAATGAGAATTTTTTTTTTTTTTTTTGGTCACTCATTCAAGCAAGCAGTGGTGAATTTACAGGCGCATGTGCAGTAATCATCAACTAGCTCCCATCCCAAAGAGGATTACATGCAGGCGCATAGAGAGGTGATGCTCGGCTTGGGACATATTAAAAACACAATGGCAAGCGTTTTATATTTGTTTTTTTTGTTCCTGATAAAATAAAATAAATATTTATTTACATTCATGATAATCATAACCATTGACAACAACCCCCCCCCCACACACACACCTACAGTACACCAAAGAAAAAGAAAGAATGACAAAACAACATGAATCAGTTAATGGTTTTTTTAACTTTCAATTCTCACAGTGCTGTGCAAATCAGTTTTACATATCAAATTCGAGAAGGGATTTTCCAAAGCGTTACCGTAAACAAAGCCTCAAAGGGTGAGGGGGGGAGGTGTTGGGTGAGTCATGCGCAGTAATCAGCTAGCTCCCATCTCAAAGAGGATTACATGCAGGCGCATAGAGAGGTGATGCTCGGCTTGGGACATATTAAAAACACAATGGCAAGCGTTTTATATTTGTTTTTTTTGTTCCTGATAAAATAAAATAAATATTTATTTACATTCATGATAATCATAATCATTGACAACAACCCCCCCCCCACACACCTACAGTACACCAAAGAAAAAGAAAGAATGACAAAACAACATGAATCAGTTAATGGTTTTTTAACTTTCAATTCTCACAGTGCTGTGCAAATCAGTTTTACATATCAAATTCGAGAAGGGATTTTCCAAAGCGTGACTGTAAACAAAGCCTCAAAGGGTGAGGGGGGGGAGGTGTTGGGTGAGTCATGCGCAGTAATCAGCTAGCTCCCATCTCAAAGAGGATTACACACAGGCGCAGTGAGGTGACGCTCGGCTAGGGATGGATTAAAAACACAATGGCAATCTTCAGAAAATGAATGACTCTGTAGAGGTGTCTGTCGATAAGAGTTTCAAATCCTTTAACAAGCCCTGTGTGTGTGCGTGGGGGAGAGGGGTACATGGTAAAGCTGCATGAAGGATTACTTTAGCTGTGCAGCAGTTCAAAGAAATTACATAATTTCAAAAGGCAGTTCATCATAATAATATGATCCCAACACCCCAAATACAGAACATAAAAAGCACACAAATCAACCATGTGCAGTCAAACGCACAGGGTCGCAGTCAAAAGCTACAGCACAGATTGAATATCGTAATATCAAGATGGTTTTTGCAGGCTTGTGGAGAAAATAAAAATTAAAAATGATAATTTTTTTTTTTGGTTACTCACTCAAGCAAGCAGTGGTGAATTTACAGGCGCATGCGCAGTAATTATCAACTAGCTCCCATCCCAAAGAGGATTACACGCAGGCGCATAGAGAGGTGATGCTCGGCTAGGGACGTATTAAAAACACAATGTCAAGCGTTTTATATTTGTTTTTTTTGTTCCTGATAAAATAAAATAAATATTTATTTACATTCATGATAATCCTAACCATTGACAACCCACCCCCCCCCACACACACACACCTACAGTATACCAAAGAAAAAGAAAGAATGACAAAATAACATGAATCAGTTAATGGTTTTTTTAACTCTCAATTCTCACAGTGCTGTGCAAATCAGATTTACATATCAAATTCGAGATCAAATACAGTACATAAAAAGCACACAAATCAACCATGTGCAGTCAAACACACAGGGTCGCAGTCAAAAGCTACAGCACAGATTGAATATCGGAATATCAAGATGGTTTTTGCAGGCTTGTGGAGAAAATAAAAATAAAAAATGAGAATTTTTTTTTTTTTTTTTGGTCACTCATTCAAGCAAGCAGTGGTGAATTTACAGGCGCATGTGCAGTAATCATCAACTAGCTCCCATCCCAAAGAGGATTACATGCAGGCGCATAGAGAGGTGATGCTCGGCTTGGGACATATTAAAAACACAATGGCAAGCGTTTTATATTTGTTTTTTTTGTTCCTGATAAAATAAGATAAATATTTATTTACATTCATGATAATCATAATCATTGACAACAACCCCCCCCCCCCACACACACCTACAGTACACCAAAGAAAAAGAAAGAATGACAAAACAACATGAATCAGTTAATGGGTTTTTTAACTTTCAATTCTCACAGTGCTGTGCAAATCAGTTTTACATATCAAATTCGAGAAGGGATTTTCCAAAGCATTACCGTAAACAAAGCCTCAAAGGGTGAGGGGGGGGAGGTGTTGGGTGAGTCATGCGCAGTAATCAGCTAGCTCCCATCTCAAAGAGGATTACACACAGGCGCAGTGAGGTGACGCTCGGCTAGGGATGGATTAAAAACACAATGGCAATCTTCAGAAAATGAATGACTCTGTAGAGGTGTCTGTCGATAAGAGTTTCAAATCCTTTAGCAAGTCCTGTGTGTGTGCGTGGGGGAGGGGGGTACATGGTAAAGCTGCATGAAGGATTACTTTAGCTGTGCAGCAGTTCAAAGAAATTACATAATTTCAAAAGGCAGTTCATCATAATAATATGATCCCAACACCCCAAATACAGTACATAAAAAGCACACAAATCAACCATGTTCAGTCAAACGCACAGGGTCGCAGTCAAAAGCTACAGCACAGATTGAATATCGTAATATCAAGATGGTTTTTGCAGGCTTGTGGAGAAAATAAAAATTAAAAATGATAATTTTTTTTTTTGGTTACTCACTCAAGCAAGCAGTGGTGAATTTACAGGCGCATGCGCAGTAATTATCAACTAGCTCCCATCCCAAAGAGGATTACACGCAGGCGCATAGAGAGGTGATGCTCGGCTAGGGACGTATTAAAAACACAATGTCAAGCGTTTTATATTTGTTTTTTTTTTTCCTGATAAAATAAAATAAATATTTATTTACATTCATGATAATCCTAACCATTGACAACCCCACCCCCCCCCCCCCCACACACACACACCTACAGTATACCAAAGAAAAAGAAAGAATGACAAAATAACATGAATCAGTTAATGGTTTTTTTAACTCTCAATTCTCACAGTGCTGTGCAAATCAGATTTACATATCAAATTCGAGATCAAATACAGTACATAAAAAGCACACAAATCAACCATGTGCAGTCAAACACACAGGGTCGCAGTCAAAAGCTACAGCACAGATTTAATATCGGAATATCAAGATGGTTTTTGCAGGCTTGTGGAGAAAATAAAAATAAAAAATGAGATTTTTTTTTTTTTTGGTCACTTACTCAAGCAAGCAGTGGTGAATTTACAGGCGCATGTGCAGTAATCATCAACTAGCTCCCATCCCAAAGAGGATTACATGCAGGCGCATAGAGAGGTGATGCTCGGCTAGGGACGTATTAAAAACACAATGGCGAGGCGCATGCGCGACGGGATCGGAGATGGAGGCTTGATCTGGGTGCTCCGTTTCCCGCCGGCGATATTTAGCACGATACAGTGATAAAAACCCAATAAAACTCAAAATAAAATATCACCCCTGACTCAGCTAACAGCGCTGGACACAAAAAGATGGCAGCGACTCGCAAAAAGCCTAAGCAGAGGGTAGATGTGCGCACCTACTTCACCGGCGCAAAAAAGCCCAGAGAGACGGCTAATATGGCGGCATCTGAATCTGACTCCGCACCGGAGTTAGAGATGACTACGGAGGAGCCCACGGGTTCCCTCAAACAGGAGATTGCACAGTTACTCTCCGATTTAAAGACCTTCTTCCGAGGGGAGGTGGACCAGCTGAGAAAGGACATACTGGGCATCGGTAACCGCACGAGCGCACTGGAGGAGAGGGTGGAGGAGACCTCCAAGTGCCAAGGAGAGATGGGAGCTCAAATTGCTAGGCTGGAACGGAGGGTGGCCGAGCTGGAGGAACGCCACGAAGACAGCGAAAACCGGGACAGGCGGAACAACCTTCGGGTCAGGGGCATACCGGAGGAAATCCTAGACCCTGAGCGGCTGATTAACAGGTGGATGACATCTATAATGCCAGGGAAATCTGAGGCCGAATTAGTTATGGACCGGTGTCACCGCGCACTGCGAGGCCGCCCATTGCCCAATAACCCTCCCAGAGATATCATACTCCGCCTGCATCATTTCACCACTAAGGAGGAAATCTGCCGGCTGACCAGGGCTACCCCACTGGTGCCATTCGAGGGGATAGAAATGGCCATCTTTCAGGACATTTCCCCAGTCACACTGGCGCGAAGGAGGGCCCTCCAACCCATCACAAAACTCCTCCGAGACAAGGAGATCAGATACAGGTGGGCCTTCCCCTTCGCGCTGGTCGTAGTGCAGAACGGCCGGACCCAGGCACTGAAATATCTAGCTGATGGGCCAGAGTTCCTGAAGAGGTTGGGGCTCCCGGACACGCTGCAGCTGCCAGTGGCACCAGAGACATACCCTCCCCGTCCCGCTGAGTGGAAGAAGGTGGGAGCAGCAAGCGGACAGCGGAGAGACAAAGCAGGTCCGTCGAGACCAGTCTGAGGTTCAGGACAATAATCACAGTTGCAGGGTGTTGCCTGCCCCGGGCCCTGGCCTGCCCCCCTGTTGGCCATTGAAGGTGGGGGTGAGGAGGGGAGGGCCACGTTGAATGGCTTCCCTCTGCCGCCTCCGGTTCCCCTTCCCCCCCCCCCCCCCTGCCCCTCGGCTCGGCTCCGTCCCCCCCCCGTCCCGCCTGCGGGGCACCCGATGACCCGATCAGCTTAACAAAAGCTGGACCCGCCACAGGACAAAAGAGGGAAAAAAATTAAAAATCCGAACAGATAAGCATTTCCACTCACCAAGATGGCGGACCAGCAACACACGAGGGTCAGGGTGATGAAGAAGCGCGAAGGAGCAATGGAGGAGCGGTTTTGGCGCGAAGTCTGGGAGCTCTGCTCGGCTCCACCTGCAGGACACGCCTTCCCTCTCTGCTGCTCACGGGCGGATATGAGGACGCTGCCGCGATGACGTCAGGAGGCGGACCCGCCCGGTCCATGGACGACCCGGAAGTGACAGCCGCGGAAGCGGATGAGTCCCACGGACAGCCATGGAAGGCGACGGAGAAGGCTCTTAGGGGGTACGCGCACTCCCCCGCGAAGAAGCTGGAGAATGGGACAAGACCCCTGAAGGGACATAACAACGTGGCTGGCTGAGGTCTTATGGCCGGGTTTAAGCTCGGCAGCTCTTTAGATAAGAGGGGGGGGGCGGGGGGCTGCCAGATTCTTGCCGGTGCACGGAGTGCGCTCCGGTCGGGGGGGGGGGGGGGCTCGGGGAGCTGTTCGAAAAGTTTTAAAAAATGTTATATATGGTTAAATATATAAATAGAATGTTAGATATTGAAACTGGAAAGAGAGACAGGGTCAACTGCAGTTTAGGCTGACACCTTTACACAGTCAAGGGGGTAGCAAGTGAGTGTCACTTTAGGCAGTATAGGGCAGTTAACTATACAGCTGCGTTAACAAGGGATTACTCAATGGTTAAGTATGGGTTAAGTTTTGGCTAACACTATAGTTAGCTTACTGATTATGCAGATACTGTTGCATCGCCGGCGGGGGGGCAGATGGAGGCCCTTGTCCCCGCCTGTTGGCATGTGCCTTTCTGACGGGGCTGCGGTCCTACACCGCGGCTCAGTCAAAGACCTGGGAAGGCGTGGGGAGAACTACCCCCCACGAGCCTGGAAAGGAGGGAGGGAGAGTCCAAGGCGTGACTGCTATTCCCAGGCAGAAAACCATAGGTCGTTTAGGATCAATTTGGTTTTATGTGTGAATGTTGTGTGGTTCTGTGTTTTTTGTTTCCCCCCCCGTTGTCTCCCCCCCCCACCTTCAGACCTCCCCAGAGGAAAAGCAAAGGCAAAGACAAGATGGATTCAACCCAGCCGTCACCGGCGGTACCCGCAGACACGAGGCCCGGGTAGGTTATTTCCTTCTGCTACAGACCTAGACTTCATATACACACACCCATGGCACTGACGTTTATATCACAAAATGTTAAGGGCTTTAATTCGCCACAAAAGCGTAGAATCGCCTTCGCAGAATTTAAACGCCGGAAAGCGGATGTTCTCTTCCTTCAAGAGACACACTATAGTTCAAGTAAAAATCCAGGGTTCATAGACAAAAACTTCAGACGATTTTACCTAGCTTCAGCTAAAGAAAAGAAAAAAGGGGTCGCTATACTATTTCACAACCGAGTCCCGTTTGAGGTTGAACGAATAAAGCGTGACCCAGAGGGTCGATATCTCATTATAGTGGGTCTTCTGCAGCATTGCAGGGTGACCCTAGCATGCGTTTACGCCCCATGTGAGCGTGACCCGCAGTTCTTTGACGCATTTTTCCTCAAACTTCAAAGATGGGCAGTCGGAAACGTTATAGTAGCGGGAGACTTTAACAAAGTTCTGGACCCCCACATTGATAGATCCCCTAGACAAGAGCGAGACAGACAGGCAGGAGTCACAGCACTGCTGGAAGGACTACGGAGAGGTTGTCTGGTTGACATCTGGAGGGAGCAGCATCCCGGCGAACGTAGTTACTCGTTTTACTCACACCCCCACGACAGTTATAGTAGGATCGACCACTTCTTTGTCTCGGGCAGAATGGTCCCCCAAATATCCGACACTATAATTCATGACATTACATGGTCGGACCATGCATCAATAGAGCTACGATGCACACAAATTAGACCAATTAGTCCCGGAGCAAATTGGAAACTAAATGAATCCCTGATTAAGATCCCAGAAATTGAGCAGACAATTAAAGATGAGATCAGACAGTTTTTCTCACTGAACATGGGTACAGTGGATTCTCAAATAACGTTATGGGAAGCCCACAAAGCCACGCTGAGGGGAACATTGATCAGTCTTGCAGCAAGACGAAAGAAACTAAGGGAGGCCAAATTGACCCAACTATATAAGAGGCTACATGAGCTCTCCATACTCCATAGCCGATCAGGTGGAGGGGATATCTTAAAGGAGTTGAAAGATGTTAGGATTGAACTTAACCTCCTCCTTACTTCCCGGGCCGAGAGGGACATGAGTTGGACAAAGAGGAAATTTTTTGAAAAAGCCAACAAGCCGGACACCATGCTAGCTAACCGGATCCGCAATAAGCAGCCAAACTATAACATCCAGGCAATCAAGACCAAAACAGGAGATATGTCCTCCAACCCTAAACGAATAGTGGAAGAGTTTAGACTTTTTTATGAGCAGTTATATAACGGGGAGAAGGTTGCACATAGCACAAAAACTAGCGCCACACTCCAGTCTTTCCTGAGAGAGGCGGATCTCCCTAGGCTGAGCAGATTGGAGCACGAGGCAATCCAGAGGGACTTTTCATTAGAGGAGTTGGTAGGGTTTATTAAGAACCTAAAACCCTCCAAGGCCCCAGGCCCAGATGGATTTTCCAATTTATACTATAAAAAATTTGTAGGGATTTTAGCGCCGCACATGCTCAAAATGTTCAATGGGGTATTGTCGGGGGAACCCTTCGCGGCCCACATGCTCCAGGCGTCGATATCTTTAATACATAAGAAGGACAAAGATCCCACAAATTGCCAAAGTTACAGGCCGATATCATTAATCAACTCAGACATCAAAATTTATTCTAAACTACTTGCTAACAGATTGAGTGCGATCCTGCCAAGGCTTATTCACCCAGACCAGGTTGGATTTATTAGGGATAGACAAGCGGCCGATAATACCAGAAGGATAATAGATATTATTGATTTCATCAATACCAACGGGCTCCGTGGCATAGCACTAAGCTTAGACGCGGAGAAAGCCTTCGACAGGATTGACTGGCCATACATGGAGTCTACGCTTGGAGCATTTGGGTTTAGAGGGAGAATATTAGGGGCAATTAAAGCATTATACACAACCCCGGCAGCTAAGGTAGTACACCAAGGCTTCCCATCGGAGCTGTTTAATATCAAAAGCGGAACCAGACAGGGCTGCCCACTTTCGCCCCTGTTGTTCGCCTTATGCGTGGAACCGCTAGCAGCGCACATTCGTAGCAACCCGGACATCTCCGGAATCCAAATTAGGTCGCAAGAACACAAGGTGGCGCTATACGCAGATGACATTATTCTGACACTGACAAAGCCACTCACCTCGCTACCCAATCTGTTCGCCCTACTGGAAAAATTTAGTAGCATATCGGGTTTTAAGATCAATCAGGCTAAATCAGAGGCGCTCAGTCTGAATTTGCCGAGAGACATGGAGAAATTAATAGAAATTAATTTTAAATTTCAATGGCAGCCGAAAAAGATAAAGTATCTAGGGGTACATATTACTAAACAGAGCTCCACTCTCTATCAGGCAAATTATCCACAGCTCCTACGGGCTTTAACAAAGGAGCTCAAAATATGGTCCACTTACGGAATTTCCTGGATTGGTAGAATCTACTGTGTTAAGATGAACCTTCTCCCACGTTTACTATATCTCTTTCAAACTCTTCCGATACCAGTGGTACGATCAGAGATTAAAGAACTACAAAATTCAGTCACAAAATTTATTTGGCAAAATAAAACACCACGGGTAAAAATGACAATTATGCAACGATCCAGAGAGACAGGAGGCTTGGCAGTGCCGAGTTTGTTGGCATACTATAAAGCGGCCCAATTATGCCAAATCACACAGTGGCATGGGAATCCAGAGCTGAGACGCTGGGTGGCATTAGAGAAGGAGGTCTGCGCCCCGCTTGCAATCGAAAACCTGATTTGGTACCCAAAAGCTAGACTGAAAGACCTAAAGGATCCTCTGTCCTCCGTGCTCAACTCACTGTCGGTCTGGGAAGCGGCCAAAACTAATCACTCATTAACCTCTAAACACACCTTAATGGCCCCATTATACGGGAATCCAGATTTTGCTCCGGGTTTAGTTGGCAAAAACTTCACACATTGGCAAAACAGGGGGTTCCACAAACTAAAAGACCTGGAGGGACGCGACACCATTAAACCGTTTGATCTAATACAGTCAGAAACTGGCATCTCCAACACAGAATTTCTTAGATACCTCCAGGTCAGGGCATTTTACACCAAACACACTATTAGACCGCCGTTAACTAATTTTGAGAAGCTCTGTGGTCGAGGCACCGACACACGGGGACTTATATCTGCTCTGTACAGGGTGGTGGTCGGTTCTGACAGTGACGGTTCACACAAACCTAGGTTCATGACTCAATGGGAAACGGATCTGACGGAGCCACTGGAGGACGATGACTGGGCTGAAATTTTTAAGGCGGCAGCCAGCAGTTCGATCTGTACAACATTAAAGGAGAACTCATATAAAGTACTAATGCGGTGGTACCTCACCCCAGTTAGATTGGCAAAATTCGCGCCGGGAGCTTCCCCGCTCGGCCCCAGGCAGTGCGGGGAACAGGGGGACCTGTTACACATGCTGTGGTCTTGTCCACGAATTAGACCCGTATGGATCCAAATTAGAGATTGGCTACAGAGGCTCTTTCTGGGCCTCAAAATTCAACTAGATCCGTGGGTGTTCCTTCTAGGCAAACCCACGACAGACGTATCTAGATCAGGGAACAAATTGATCGCACACTTTGCTACGGCTATGAGATGCGAGACTGCAGCATTGTGGAAACAGAATGCAATTCCATCATTAGATAAAATTCGGAATAGAATTTGGTTTGTTTGCCAGATGGAAAAATTGACAAGTCTGGTCAACGACACTGGCCCAAAGTTTCAAAAAGTCTGGTTGCCTTGGCTGGCACAGACAGACATCCCAGGGGTGAGCAATGCCTCCATCTGGCTTTAATAGCGGCAGGTGAGTTCTCCTTGGATGGCGAGCAGAAGCTGCAATCAGCCATATACGAGAGAGACAGTATGCCCGCCACGGGAGGACGCTAACACGGATCCATTACCCCCTATATTCACTACCCGGTGCCTCACCGAATCAGTTGGACGTAACACCTGACCTACGGACCAGGAGCGGAGAACATCGTACATCAGAAAGGATTCCTCTGCCCCCCCCCTTCCCCTCCCCCTCACCCCCCCTTCCTATCCCCACACCCTCCTGTCTCCCTTCTCCCAGGTTGGTATGAATGGCGGTATGTATGTTGTTTGTCCCATGGAAAGCTTTTTATTTTGACAATGTGACAACTGTATGTTATACACTTTGAAAAACACAATAAACAGAATGTTGAAAAAAAAAAAAAAAACACAATGGCAAGCGTTTTATATTTGTTTTTTTTGTTCCTGATAAAATAAAATAAATATTTATTTACATTCATGATAATCATAATCATTGACAACAACCCCCCCCCCCCACACACCTACAGTACACCAAAGAAAAAGAAAGAATGACAAAACAACATGAATCAGTTAATGGTTTTTTAACTTTCAATTCTCACAGTGCTGTGCAAATCAGTTTTACATATCAAATTCGAGAAGGGATTTTCCAAAGCGTGACTGTAAACAAAGCCTCAAAGGGTGAGGGGAGGGGAGGTGTTGGGTGAGTCATGCGCAGTAATCAGCTAGCTCCCATCTCAAAGAGGATTACACACAGGCGCAGTGAGGTGACGCTCGGCTAGGGATGGATTAAAAACACAATGGCAATCTTCAGAAAATGAATGACTCTGTAGAGGTGTCTGTCGATAAGAGTTTCAAATCCTTTAACAAGCCCTGTGTGTGTGCGTGGGGGAGGGGGGTACATGGTAAAGCTGCATGAAGGATTACTTTAGCTGTGCAGCAGTTCAAAGAAATTACATAATTTCAAAAGGCAGTTCATCATAATAATATGATCCCAACACCCCAAATACAGTACATAAAAAGCACACAAATCAACCATGTGCAGTCAAACGCACAGGGTCGCAGTCAAAAGCTACAGCACAGATTGAATATCGTAATATCAAGATGGTTTTTGCAGGCTTGTGGAGAAAATAAAAATTAAAAATGATAATTTTTTTTTTTGGTTACTCACTCAAGCAAGCAGTGGTGAATTTACAGGCGCATGCGCAGTAATTATCAACTAGCTCCCATCCCAAAGAGGATTACACGCAGGTGCATAGAGAGGTGATGCTCGGCTAGGGACGGATTAAAAACACAATGTCAAGCATTTTATATTTGTTTTTTTTGTTCCTGATAAAATAAAATAAATATTTATTTACATTCATGATAATCCTAACCATTGACAACCCCCCCCCCACACACACACACACCTACAGTATACCAAAGAAAAAGAAAGAATGACAAAATAACATGAATCAGTTAATGTTTTTTTTAACTCTCAATTCTCACAGTGCTGTGCAAATCAGATTTACATATCAAATTCGAGATCAAATACAGTACATAAAAAGCACACAAATCAACCATGTGCAGTCAAACACACAGGGTCGCAGTCAAAAGCTACAGCACAGATTTAATATCGGAATATCAAGATGGTTTTTGCAGGCTTGTGGAGAAAATAAAAATAAAAAATGAGAATTTTTTTTTTTTTTGGTCACTTACTCAAGCAAGCAGTGGTGAATTTACAGGCGCATGTGCAGTAATCATCAACTAGCTCCCATCGCAAAGAGGATTACATGCAGGCGCATAGAGAGGTGATGCTCGGCTAGGGACGTATTAAAAACACAATGGCAAGCGTTTTATATTTGGTTTTTTTGTTCCTGATAAAATAAAATAAATATTTATTTACATTCATGATAATCATAATCATTGACAACAACCCCCCCCCCCCCCACGCACCTACAGTACACCAAAGAAAAAGAAAGAATGACAAAACAACATGAATCAGTTAATGGTTTTTTTAACTTTCAATTCTCACAGTGCTGTGCAGATCAGTTTTACATATCAAATTCGAGAAGGGATTTTCTAAAGCGTTACCGTAAACAAAGCCTCAAAGGGTGAGGGGGGGGAGGTGTTGGGTGAGTCATGCGCAGTAATCAGCTAGCTCCCATCTCAAAGAGGATTACACACAGGCGCAGTGAGGTGACGCTCGGCTAGGGACGGATTAAAAACACAATGGCAATCTTCAGAAAATGAATGACTCTGTAGAGGTGTCTGTCGATAAGAGTTTCAAATCCTTTAGCAAGTCCTGTGTGTGTGCGTGGGGGAGGGGGGTACATGGTAAAGCTGCATGAAGGATTACTTTAGCTGTGCAGCAGTTCAAAGAAATTACATAATTTCAAAAGGCAGTTCATCATAATAATATGATCCCAACACCCCAAATACAGTACATAAAAAGCACACAAATCAACCATGTGCAGTCAAACGCACAGGGTCGCAGTCAAAAGCTACAGCACAGATTGAATATCGTAATATCAAGATGGTTTTTGCAGGCTTGTGGAGAAAATAAAAATTAAAAATGATAATTTTTTTTTTTGGTTACTCACTCAAGCAAGCAGTGGTGAATTTACAGGCGCATGCGCAGTAATTATCAACTAGCTCCCATCCCAAAGAGGATTACACGCAGGCGCATAGAGAGGTGATGCTCGGCTAGGGACGGATTAAAAACACAATGTCAAGCGTTTTATATTTGTTTTTTTTGTTCCTGATAAAATAAAATAAATATTTATTTACATTCATGATAATCCTAACCATTGACAACCCCCCCCCACACACACACACACCTACAGTATACCAAAGAAAAAGAAAGAATGACAAAATAACATGAATCAGTTAATGTTTTTTTTAACTCTCAATTCTCACAGTGCTGTGCAAATCAGATTTACATATCAAATTCGAGATCAAATACAGTACATAAAAAGCACACAAATCAACCATGTGCAGTCAAACACACAGGGTCGCAGTCAAAAGCTACAGCACAGATTGAATATCGGAATATCAAGATGGTTTTTGCAGGCTTGTGGAGAAAATATGCAGATAGGAAAAAGCAGGCACCGGCAGCCACACAGGATCAGCAAATAAGGATTAATAAAGAGAGCTAGTTCCCATGCCAAAATTTAATGGATACTACAAAAAAAAATACAACAACATTGTGGGGTACTAAGCCCCCCCACCAACGCGTTTCGAGCGCTAGCTCTTTATCACCTTGATACCCCACAATGTTGTTGTATTTGTTTTTGTAGTATCCATTACATTTTGGCATGGGAACTAGCTCTCTTTATTAATCCTTATTTGCTGATCCTGTGTGGCTGCCGGTGCCTGCTTTTTCCTATCTGCATATTTTCAGGACTGATGAAAAAACGGATGCACACCCCCCTCAAGTGGATGAAGATACATCTACAGGGATGAGAAGGAGGACAAACTGACTCTGAGTGAGTAATTACTTCAATTCAATATTTGGATATTATCTGGTTATTCTCCATTCCGACACTCATATGCTGGTTCACATGTATGTGAGGTCCCTTACTGCAGTGATTGTGGGGACCCTAGTCCGCTAGTCGGTTCATTATTGGAGCCATATCAGCAGCTTTCACCTATTCTGTTTGGGCTTATTCAGCCATTCAACCACAGGGGGGTTGCACCTCAGGATTCTCCTATCAAGTTATCCTTTGTTTCAAAAGGCTTTTTTTTTGCAGCACCACACATTTGCTTTTTTATTGTGGAGAAAATAAAAATAAAAAAATGAGATTTTTTTTTTGTTTTTTTTTGGTCACTCACTCAAGCAAGCAGTGGTGAATTTACAGGCGCATGCGCAGTAATCATCAGCTGTCAAGCAGGAATGTGATTGAAACCAGAAAGACACACATTTAAAGGAATGGTGTGGGAGAGGTGCACTGCACTGTAGAGAAGATAAGAAGTTGAAATATCCTGCAGTGCAGCACATTATCCTGTGTGCAGGGGCGAGCAAGGGGAGAGCGCTGTTTATGCCGAAATGTGATACTGTTACAGTACATGCCTATGCATTTCAACAATGTTCAAATGAGACATACTGTACAGCACTGCACATGCATGTATAAATATGCAAATGTACAATTACTTCGCACGCACACGCAGACTGTGTACAGACGTAGGTTGAACTGCTAAAGTATTAGACTTTGAAGACAACAGCTCGCGAACGCACCCCTGAGTTTTTAGACAGTATTGCAGTATTGCAAACAGCGATAATAAAATGCTAATATTACGAGCGCCAAAATAACGCAATTCACTCCGGACCAAAAAAAAAAAAAACACATCTGCCCGTGATTATCAGAGCGCCGCGGATCCGGCCAAATTAGGATAAAGGCGGCCGCCACTGTACATCCAATGCTAGTAATCAGCAAAAACTACCACAGGAGTGCGCTCCCACGATTAAAAATAAAGCTGTTTTAATGGATCATAGCAACAAACAAAACCACCAACGCGTTTCGGGCTGGAGAGCCCTTGATAAAGCTGTTTATGATCTGCTTTATAACAAAGATAGTTTTCCACTTAAGATAGAAGGGTGAACAGATAGATTAAAAGACAGAAAGTCTTATCGTCTGACTAAGATATTTCCGCCCTTCTGCCAAAAAGATCAGACAAAGGGAGCAAGACCAAGTTATATTTGAATAGCTTGTACCGACACTATTGCACCATTATCAAAAGTATCTAATGTACCAAGCATCACATGTATTATCTGTAACCTGAGACTGTAACTACCTCAATGGAATGTTATGACTAATTGAAATGCCCCGAATAAAAAAGAATTCATATAAAAAAAAAGAAGTATAAACATACAGTTACTAGGGAGATCCTGATGACAAAGAGACAGCACTCCGCATGTTTGAATCAAAAGAAAAATGAATTGTGAACACAGGGCAGCCAACGTTTCGGTCCTCACAGAGGGACATTCCTCATGGCTGTGCAACAGGTGACTGATCTGGACACCCATATATACCCCCACCAATATGAAAAAAACAAACACCTGAAACCAATGTTAAAATCAGTGAAGCCCGCAAAAATCCGAACTGCAGCTATTTGGTACCACCCACTTCAGTCAGAAGGCCAATCAGTTGCAGTTTTGTGTGCTAGATGCTGGAAGCACCAATGAAAGTGTAGCACAAAGTTGCACGAGAATGCTGACGTTATCAGGGATCGCGCATGTGCTGGTCAAAGGCTTGCAGAGGTATCCTTGGCAATGCACTGTACCACAGTTCAGTAACCTAGGTCTGCTTCCGACAGCGTCCATAGCAGCCAAGGGGGTGCGTGCGCATCATCTGAGTATTGCGCATGCGTGAGGCGTAAGTGGATAGTTGTATCCATGGCGACGCCTTTGCTCCGGGGGCAGGCGATTGCTACTGACAGCATCCATAGCAACCAAGGGAATGTGTGTCTGTAGAGAGGTGCACTTGCTGCACGCAGCGCAGACCATATACAATCCAGTTGGCCGTGTCAATGTGTACTGTCAATGTGTACCTTGACGCACAGATGGCTGCAAATGATACCCTACCATGGCGAATGCGTGATCGTAGGCCATATGTGATACCACTCCAAGGAATAGCCCTGCAGGTCTTAGGTCACAGGTAAGGATTATGTGTATGCAAAAGTCCCTTGTATGAGTAATGTTGGTGGACCTGAGTAGACCAAGCACAAAGGCACAACCACAAAACCACAAAGTGAATGGTAACCTAAGATGCCGAGCAATGGGACAGATGCACGACTAACCCGGTAGAGAGGGAGGGAGGGAGGGAGGGAGAGAGGGAGAGAGATACAGTGATATACAGTATGTGTGTAATATGTGTGTGTAGAATATGTATATACTGTATAATGGCTAAGGATGTCTGCAAATCATTATGTCACCAGTATAATGTTACGTGTCAGATATATATCTTACCAGGTACAACACCCAGTGGCTAACTTGCACACAGACACAGGAGAGGAGGCAGTGTAGAGTGCAGACACAGTAAGTCAGGTAGTGCTAATAGAGAGGAGGACAGAGTGCAAAAAGGAGCAGAGCATGATGGACGAGATAAAAATAATTATCAATGGTGGCGCTCAAAATAATAATTGTGCATCAATCTTAAGTGAATCTAATAATTCAATGCAAATGGTGTTTTTAACCAAAAACTTTATAAAAACAATTTCGTTGAATGCTGCTGTGGCCCAGTGGAGGATTGCTCTCTCAATCCCATGAAGAGTGGATGAAGTTGTGGTCGTTGAGAAGCGCAAACATGTGAAAACAGAAAATAAATGTCTGATAGTGCAGTATTGTTAAATGCAAATTATGTGGATTTCTTCTTTAGGTCTATAGATTGAATACTCACAAATGTGAGGGTATGAAGATGTACGTAATGGTTTCTTTAAGTGATGAATCACAGACTGCGATGAGGATGCAGGTCAGCATCAGCAATGGTATATGCGCTGGTACCCTTTACCCGTGGTGCTCGTTTAGCCGGTGTAGTGTCAGTGCTTTTCCCCCTTCACCTTCCCACCAGCGAGAGTAAAGCTCTGACTGACGGGACCTGTATCCAGCTGTGGATGGTTGTCGGTCACCCCTCAGTTCCCACCCCCTGCACGGCATCGGTTCCATCGCGCGGGTGAGTCCACGGCTCCCGGTGGGATATTAGGAGGCTCATCTTCCAGGTCCCTGCCCTTATTCATACTTGGGCTGCCCGGGTTGCCATCCCCGTGGTCCGAGGTGGGAGGTTCCAACTCCCTCAGCTACCACTCTGAGGTGGGAGATTTGGCTCCCTCGGTTTCAACACCGGGGTGGGAGTGTTACTCCCTCGGACGCAGTGCCGAGGTGGGAGCAATGCTCCCTTGGTTCCTGTTTATGCAGGGGAGACGGCCAGCTGGGAGACGTGAGGGTCCTCGCAATGGGGTACAGGTGAGGTGGTTGCAGCTCAGATGGTGCACCTTTCTTGGGCTTCACTGGAGGAGCCACGGTTTTGATATTTATAAATCTATACCGGCATATTGAATTCAATGTATCATTTCATTCATTCATTTATTAACATTTGACTTCGCAGTATTGGAGCATCAGTGTGGGGGCTTCTCTCCCATTTTTCCCTTTAGTAAATATACAAAGAACCGGGCATAGTGCAGACTGTAGTATTTTATATAAAAATGGTAAGTATATTACATTACACTCACATGATGTTGAATGAATACACGAGATTAGATCACACAATCGATCTCGGCTGCAGGTAGGTATACTTTCTGCTTCCCCTGGGATCAACTATCTGTCTGGCGTGCACAACGCGGCTCCTTCTCAGCGGTTCCGGATATGATGTCAGTAGGATCCAGGGGTTCCGGTCTGCAGTGTGAATCGTCAGTCAGCCTCACTCTACGCGTTTCACCTTCCTTGGTTTCTTCAGGAGATCGAGGATGATGTAGTTAGTAATTATATACCCTAAACTATCTGCTGATTGGTTAAGAGCTGAATGGGTGTATCAGTCTTGTTATAATAAAATGTAAGAGTATGCTATGAAGTATATGCCGATATTTATACAATTTCTCCACATCAGACATATGTGGAGAACAAAATGAATAATGAACAATTTATTAAAAACTCGATAAAAACATAGTAAAACTTAATATGGTATATATTTTAAGCTAACAGTTTATTATAATACAATATATTCTTAAACATAACAGGGTAAGCAAACCAACAGAAGGGATATCTTAGATATTCTATCTATTATATATAAAAGATAGAATATATTTTGTGAAATCTATGAAAGGAATAGAAAGATATAATTAGGTAACATAGACATTTATTACAGAAATGGTTTGATATCAAAATCTAAATTTAAGCCTGAGGGAGATATTGTGTGGAGTTCGTATATCCAGTATGATTCCCTTTGTATTAGAGCAAGGTTTCTGTTCCCCCCTCTCCAATGTGGTATAACTTTCTCAATAGCTTTAAATGAAAGACCCTGAGGGTCTGAGTTGTGGTACTGTAAAAAATGTTGTGATACACTATGTGAGTGAGTTTCTTTTTTATGTTACCAATATGTTCCAATATGCGAGTTCTGAGGGGACATATAGTTTTACCCACATATTGTAAACAACAATTACATTCTAAAAGATAAACTACAAAATTTGATCTACAATTTTGATGTTGTTTAATTCTATAGGATTTCTTGGTATTATTAGAGTTAAAACAGTCTCCTATTGGAAGAACTCTCATTAGATCAGAGTATTGTAATCAAATCATCAGATAAAGGTGGAGGAGTAGTAATTATGGACCATTGTTACTAAATGCATGAAGCAAATAGAATTTTGGGAGATGTCACTACCTATCAAAGGTTGAACTTGAATCCCTCTATTCTATTTAAAAAAAGAATTATCAACTCTATTAGAAGATGGTAAACTAAAGGGTATTTTGGAAGAACACGAATTTCAATTTAATAACATACAAGATCCAAAATTCCCAATCTTTTATTTCCAACCAAAGATCCATAAAAATCTCCTACACCCTCGCGGAAGGCCAATAATTTCAGGCATAGGGTCATTAACATCGAATCTATCTGAATTTATAGATAGTTATCTGCAGGAAATAGTTAAAGAACAAAAATCTTATTTAAAAGATACAAATGATGTGATATTGCTGTTAAGAGATATACAATGGCAGGAAGGTTATCTGTTGGTCACGACAGATGTGACGACTCTATACACATCAATAAGACATGTGGATGGATGCAGAGCCGTCAAAACCTTTTTGGAAAAGAGTGGGAAATTCCCAACATGATAAATTGAATTTCTTGTTAAATGCATCCAATATATACTACAGAAAATTTTATTTTGGTTCAATTAAGTATTTTATTTACAGCTATGTGGGACCGCCATGGGGACCAGGTTCGCACCTAGCTATACCAACTTGCTCATGGCCAGGTGGGAAGATCAATACATATGGTCGTGGGCGGGTCTGGACACGAACCTGGTCATATGGCGGAGATATATAGATGGTATTGTCTTTGTTTGGAAGGGCACACCAGAAAATTTAGATCTGTTTCTTTTATATCTAGACAATAATGAATTAAATTTAAAATTAAAGTCTACTATTAGTAGTTCAACTGTACATTTCTTAGATCTTAGATCTTATTAAAACTAAAAATTATTTTAAAGATGTGGATGCCAACAATTTTATATTACAGCCCAGTTGCCACCTCAATAAATGGATAGTAAACGTTCCATACGGACAATACCGTAGATTGAAGCGCAACTGCACTGATAACCACACATTTGTAGAACAATCTACCATCTTAACTAAGAAATTTGTAGAAAGAAATGATAAAACTAGTAATATTAAACAGGCACTAAATAAAACAAATCTAGTGTCCAGAGAATCAATATTGCTCCCTGTTAGGAAAAAAGTTCAAGATTCTACTCTAAAAGTGCCCTTCAATACACAGTTCAATAAAGATGCTAAAAAAATTAATAAGATCCATGGTGGTGTGGGGAATCCTCAGGACAGGTTTACATTGTACCTTTGTTCATTGGTTGCAGAGCCTCCAGTCAGCATGGATCCTCTGGATAGAAGGATGGCCCAGACTGACACATTTCTTTCGCCTAATACAGTGAATCACTCTGATAGATATTTCCATTTTATTTATTGCATGTTCAAGATCTTACAGCAGGTACATCACTTTCCTTGCTTCCCCTAGTGAAGGTATTACTGATAGGGCTTGAGGCTAATACCAAGCCTTCTGCATGGTGCTCCTCCTGAGGCCTCCTAATGAGACCCAGTATAGCTGGCACTCACTCCACAGGGGAGGAAAGATACACACACAGTTTTTGGAAAGTGCCAGCATTTATATCCTTGGGTTGTGCTTGTAACCCTGCACCATAACAGAGTAGGTTTGAATACTGACAGGCCATCACATCAAGCATGTGATCCAACCCACAAGCTGACACTTTCTGGCTGTTGCTAGGCCCGCCCATGGATACATCAAATGTATCCAAGGATACAATAGCACACAAGACCTTTCTGAAGGAATTAACCCATCCACTGCCTGCACCCATCAGAACTTCCCCTGGTAGGGCCAGGAAAATAAGTAGCGGCCAGAGGCTAGGCTACATGTTATTAAAATAAAATACAAGCAGCACGAACGTCTGTTAGGGGTGTGCAGAGAGAGGAACTGATTCTGTCTACTATCACTGCGCATCTCTTCCAGACTGATACAGCCCTGTAGAATTCACACAGCTGGAATCACATTCAGAAGCAGGGACCCCCACTGTTTTAATCCTGAGAGGCCATTAGTCTGGTCGCAGGAACTCCGTGGTCTGACAGCAGTTCAGGCAGCTACTGTACGTTTCCTTGCCATCTATGCGACCAACCATCTTGACTGCATCTGTACTGTATATTGTTCTTATCAAAAATCTAAAACTGCTCTCAAGACTACATTGTAAGATATTCAACACTGTTTCATCTCATCTCAACACTGTTTGCCTACAGTAAATGCGTTTTTCTACTCCAGTCTAAATTCTTAATTGTAAAAGGATTTTCATAAAAAAAAAAAAATATTATCATTGCAATTAACATTTCAAAGCCTTTCAGAGCCATGCAGGTCTATTTAAAGAGCTACTGTAATTATCTCTAGTTTTAGGATAGTGACTTGTAACATATTGCCTCAGGTCTATTATTCAAGAATGACAATTTACTCTGAGGGAAAAATATGTACTGTACTATACTGTAAATGTAAAGATCTTGTACTTTGCATGGCAATATTTTCCAATTGTAATTAAGAATTTTTTTTTGTATACATTTTTTTTTATTGTTATTACATTGTAATCAGGAAACATTTTTTTTTTTAGAAATATACTCTAAATTAATTTTAACATGCTTATAGTAAATAGCAAAGTATTCTCAAGTTGTTTTGTATAGCTTTTTGAATTTTAGTGTGGAATGAAACAAATTCTATATATTTTGATAATGTACATAATAAATACATTTTCCTGCAAATGTTAATGCTTGTTTGCAGAGAGCTAGGGTCTGATATATTAGTACAGTATGTTTACTGTAATTCCCTTTATTCAAAGCAAAAGCTGGCAAAACTTCTACTGTAGGTTGCAAGCAGGCATTATGACCTAGATTCCCAACAGTTCGATAAACCAGTGATATTATTCAGTTATAATCAATGGATATTTTTTTTCCGATTTAATGCAGTACTCCTTAAGAATATACACATGATAACAGTGCATTAATGAACATGATTTATATATGACTTCTTAGCAGTAATTCGGGGGAACTGTGATAATCATTATAGTGACTATGGTCACAATTTCTAACTTATGACACAATCAACATGCAAATACAATACATGTGAAAAAAGTGCAACACTAATAGCGCACTACGTGAAAGTGACAATAATTAATAAGTGACAACACATATCTTATACATACAATTGTGTGAAAAAGAAATTACACCCTCTTTGAATTCTATGGTTTTACAACCTCAGATGAACAACAACACATGACATATTACACTGTGTCATGATTTATTTAACAAAAATAAAGCCAAAATAGAGAAGCCATGTGTGAAAAACTAAGTATACCTTATGATTCAATAGCTTGTAGAACCACCTTTAGCACCAATAACTTGAAGTAATCGTTTTTTATATGACTTTATCAGTCTCTCACATTGTTGTGGAGGACTTTTGGCCCACTCTTCTTTACAACGTTGCTTCAGTTCATTGAGGTTTGTGGGCATTTGTTTATGCATGGCTCTCTTAAGGTCCTGCCACAGCATTTCAATCGGGTTGAGGTCTGGACTTTGACTGGGCCATTGCAACACCTTGATTCTTTTCTTTTCAGCCATTCTGTTGTAGATTTGCTGGTGTGCTTGGGATCATTGTCCTGTTGCATGACCCAATTTCGGCCAAGCTTTAGCTGTCAGACAGATGGCCTCACATTTGACTCTAGAATACTTTGGTATACAGAGGAGTTCACGGTCGAGTCAATGACTGCAAGGTTCCCAGGTCCTGTGTCTGCAAAACAAGCCCAAATCATCATCCACCACCATGCTTGACAGTTGGTATGAGGTGTTTGTGCTGATATGCTGTGTTTCGTTTTTGCCAAACGTGGTGATGTGCATTATGGCCGAACATCTCCACTTTGGTCTCGTCTGTCCAAAGAACATTGTTCCAGAAGTCTTGTGGTTTGTTCAGATGCAACTTTGCAAACCTAAGCCGTGCTGCCATGTTCTTTTAAGAGAGAAGAGGCTTTCTCCTGGAAAGCCTTCCAAACAAACCATGCTTGTTAAGTCTTTTTCTAATTGTACTGTCATGAACTTTAACATTTAACATGCTAACTGAGGCCTGTAGAGTCTGAAATGTAACTCTTGGTTTTTTTGCAATTTCTCTGAGCATTGCACGGTCTGACCTTGGGGTGAATTTGCTGGGACGTCCACTCCTGGGAAGACTGGCAACTGTCTTGAATGTTTTCCACTTTTGAATAATCTTTCTCACTGTAGAATGATGGACTTTAAATTGTTTGGAAATTGCCTTATAACCTGTAAATTTATCCTCTACTCATGTAAGTAGGGATCGTCCCCTTCAAGTCGGAAGATTCCTCCCGGGAGGCCTTGTACCCCTCTCTAAGGCGCTGGAGAGGAAAAGAATCGAGCGCTCGGAGGTGAAGTAACTGAGTCAGACACGAATGCTCGTTGTCAATAACTTCACTTTGTTTATTCTCAGTTACAATCAGATTTATATATCCGAGCAGAAATGTATACGTGCATAAGCTCACTTCCCATATTTTGACATTACATTATTTATCTGAAAAGTTACAATGGTTTGTCCTTGGCCGAGGCCATATATTTTTGCTTTAATTGCTGAGATAGCACACACGTTAATCTTGCATACGTGGCTAGACTTCCTGCTTTTTTTCAGAGACTCTGAGCTGACCATAGTCTAGGAACATTAACTGGGTTAAAAGTCAGTAAACAACAAGATGGCGGCATTAGTACAAAATGGTTATGTTATCCAAAATGGAGTACCCCCTGTCCAATATACATTATCATAACCCTTCCCAGATTGATGGGCAGCAACAATTGCTTCTCTAAGATCTTTGCTGATGTCTTTCCTTCTTGGCATTGTGTTAACACACACCTGAATGCTCCAGACCAAAAATTGCTGAAACTTCGGCTTTTATAGAGGTAGTCACACTTGCTGATGATCAATTAATCAAGGGCATTTGATTAGCAGCACCTGTCTGCTACTTAGCATCTTAATTCCTATGGAAGCAGTAAGGGTGTACTTAGTTTTTCACACATAGCTTCTCCCTTTTGGCTTTATTTTTGTTAAATAAATCATGACACGTGTAATATGTCACGTGTTGTTGTTCATCTGTGCAAACTGCTAAAACTTCGGCTTTTATAGAGGTGGTCACTGTGGCGATGGGATGGGATGGGGCCCTAATAAAGGTATTATACCCGGCTGATTAACCCCACCTCGCATTGGCAGTGAAGGGGTTAAAAGTATATGCATGACAATGATGTATTTGCCCCTATCCCAGCCTTCTTAACCCATGTTAAAGCCTATTCCCTGTCTGCCATTGTAGAATTACAGACAAAGTGTGCTATAAGGTTTTCAGGCACAAGATGTCGTTGTGAGTACTGAAGCCAGACCTGATTGAGAAAGCTTGGCTGGATATGGGAAGTCTGTTTGAAGTATATGTATCCATTTTCAAGCACTCAACCTCGTAACCGCAAGTTCAATTGAATAAGTGGCTTGCGGTTAGATTTGAAGTGGTTTTCCGACAGAATGAATCCGTGCCTTGTTAGTTCGCATAACTTGAAAGGAGGAACGTCTATTGCTGTGGGAAGTCGTCCAATTGCCGTGAGAACTAGGTGAACTTGGTATCTCGCCAGAGCGCCTTTCACTTAAGCAGGCTAACTCGTGAATGAAGACAGCTACAGCACCGACATTGTTTATTGCACTAAATCACGACGGCACGCCGAGATCTACCCCAGCTGCCGCCAGTAACAACCGCGCGCCGCCGCGTTTCCCCCACGCACCCCCCCTCCACTTCGCGCGCAATTTAAATCCCTTCCCGACCCCGTACAAGGCTCCTGCTATGCCCCTCTGCTTCCCCGCACCCCCGCTTACCTTCATTTGATCTCCAGGGGTGTCGGGGAAGCCAGGGGAAGACGGGGAAGACGGGGAAGCCGGGCGCGCATGTTACTGTGACGTCACAGTGCGCCGCCACGCGCCGCGGCTACCCGCTTCCCAGCCGCATGGAGCCGGCGGCTTTTGCTTCAATAAGCAATGTCGCTACTGTAGCACCCTGATTTTTGGTGTTAAAGTCCAAGTAAAGAAACCACTCACACACACATAAAAATTACAGTTGTGACACCCCCAGAACATAATGTTTTAATAAAGTGTAAAATACTATAAGTTTTAAAATGTACAAGCTGGAACAGTTTTATCTGTGAGCCCGGGAAAAATCCTTTGGCATGCCAGGGGTGAATGAGCTGAGGGTATTTTCCTTCCTGCACTTCAAAGAGACCCTGCTAAATGGGAGCCTCTGAGTCTAGTGGAGTACAGGGATGAAAAGCCTCAGAGATCTAAGGTGCGAAAATGGCCTAGTTTGTTGCTGAGTGCCAGATCCCGGTACTCAGCATGAGCTATTCACGCCTTGGGGCCACACCCCAGACTAAGGGTCGCCGGTTAAGGGGTGTACCCCAGGTATGCCAAACTGCCTGGGTGTCAAGCTGACCCATGCGTGTTGCAAACAGGAAAGCCTTTTTTGCCCATTTTGCAAACTACGGGCAAATCGAAGATTGATTGGTTAAATGTTCCCACGGAGGGGATTGGGCAGGCATGTGAGATAGGTCTGTGAACCCTATAAAACTGCCTGCCGAGCTATCTCCGGTGTGATTCATGACGTAACCAAACTTTGCACAAGATTCTGTTCGAGTACAGCGGTAGCGGTTCCAGGACGCAAGGGGTTAATAACATTGCAACAAAGGATTTACCCCAAACTCAGGAATTCGTTAGCCCTGGTGACTCCCGAACGAATTCTTAAGAACTACTACGAATATTCTTCATTTCGCGTAGATATTAGATCGGCAACTTGTGATCTAGCCAAACGGACTTTAAATCAGAGACTGCATTTCTTGCGCTTTCTTGCAAAGGACAATTTATTTTGTTTCCCCATCCCAGTAAGTGTTGTATTAAGTTTATTCTGAAGCTGTCGTGTGTTTATCTATCAAGGAAATAAATGACAATTTATTTTGCCTCCTTTTTGTGTTCAATCGAGAATCCCAAAAATATAAAAAGCGTTGATAAGTTCTGGTCCACCGTGACAATCACACTTGCTGATGATCAATGAATCCAGGGCAATTGATTAGCAACACCTGTCTGCTACTTAGCATCTTAATTCCTATGGAAGCAGTGAGGGTGTACTTAGTTTTTCACACATAGCTTCTCCATTTGTGTTAAATAAATCATGACATGTGTTTTTGTTCAGTGCAAAGAGTGTGTGTAATCGGGCGCTCCTTACTTAATCAAACAAAGTGCTAGTGCATCAATGTTATATATAAAATATAATATATAGTATACAAATAACCCCAAATTATTAGTGACCAATATTCATAAAGTGAACCCAGTGAACAATTAATTAATGATCATATAAAATAATTTCCACCACCAAATGTGAAATAAAGAATTAATTGTAAAGCAGCTCAAACAAAACCCTTCAATAGACTGTTCTGGAGTCTAGATCTTGATTTGTAATCTTCAGCAAGGGGAGTGCAGGATGTTCACAGCGTGGTCATGAAAAGACGAAAAGACATATCATAGTGTGACCTGTATATATATATCTGGTATATTTAGGGCCGTAAGATAATAGCACTCACACTTTTTCCCCCGAACTCAAGCAGTACAGAGACTCTTTATCTCTCTGAAACGAGCAACCTTCAGTTGTGATTTCCAACACGTTAGTGTATCCGTGAGGTAATTTTTCCTTCCATGTCATGTAAAAAGGATGAAGACTAACATAGTGTAGTATGTCTAAAAATATATTTACAGAGTGAAATAGCCAAAATTCAAATGCACTCACATTTTAAAATACATTACAAGGAATTGTACGAAATCCTGATCCTCTGGGATTAAATTAATTAATTTATTTTAATTTTTTCAAGCCGCCTATGAACTTCTTCAGTTAATCAATTGTTCATTAATATGAAGGTTGTGGCTTCCTTCTGCAGCACTACAATTGAAATTTCACTGGTAATCACAGAAACAAAAATGTGTTTAATATCTCTGCTTTTTTTTTATCTCCAATAATTTGTCTGCCCATCTCACACTGAAAGGGTCCTATATTTTTTTTTCTCATTTTTTTGTTATTAAGCTATTTAAAGATTTTTTTAGGGTTGATCTTACTTTCAATTGCAATCCTTTTTTCATTATCCATTTTTGCTAATTTGATTGCCCTTTTGCAATTTTTGTTACATTCCTTATAATTCTTGAATTACTAGAATACAATTAAATAAACACCTAATCAACAAAACAATTCATGAACCGCTAACCAATCCTAAAATTTAATAAAAATAAACCATCCAAATGCCAAACAATTTAGTGAAAACAATAAACACAAATAGAAAAAATAACAATCAATTCAAAACAAGCATTTGCCAAAAAATGCATTGCTTGTCACTATATTTATCTGTACCCTCACAGATTAATTCATTAGAAGTCAATGGGCAAGCAAAAACATAAAAAGAAAAAAAAACATAGAAAGAAAAAAATACAATAAAAAAACCTGAAAAAAGACAATTACATATATGCAATATTTATCTTACCCTCCGAATCCCAGCATATCAGTAAACTCTCGGTATAAACAGATCTCAGGCGTATATCGACACATTGGCAAGATCAAAAGAAGCCCAGATCTGTTTATACCGGACATTTGGTCTTCTTTTGAACTTGCCACTGTGTCGATGTATGCCTGATTACACCACCCATCCTGAGCCTACCTACAGATGGTTGGATTTATTGTAATCCTATTTTATTATGTAAGTGTATTATTTTTTATCCTATGCTTAATATAAATATTAATGATTTTTTAAGTTTATATTAATAGTGTGTTTCTTTCTTCTTTTGCGCCCTGCTATATGGGTCTAATGCCCCTGAGTCTGTTGTACTGCTCTTGGGATGAATAGTTCTTTTGAAAGCTCCCTCTACTGTCCCTGAATATATTTGTATACAGTATAATTATCATATCCCCTCTTAGACGCCTCTTTTCTAATGTAAAAAACATCAAATTAACTTAGCCTCTACTCGTAAATTAGATAGTCCATCCCCTTAATTAATTTGGTGGTTCTTCTCTGCACTCTCTCAAGTTCCATAATGTCTTTTCTAAGGAGTGGAGCCCAAAATTGTACTCTATATTCAAGGTGTGGTCTAATGCTTTGTAAAGGGGCATAATTATGTTTATTTCTCTTCCACCCATTGTCTGTTTAATACAAGGTAAGATCTTGTTTGCCTTTGCAGCTACTTTGGACACTATTGCTAAGCCTGCAAGCACTCCTAAATCCTTCTCCATCAAGAATTCGCCCAATTTATCCCCATTTAATTTGTAAGTCGCCTGTTTATTCTTGCTTCCCAAATGCATAATCTTACATTTATCTGTATTAAATCTCATCTGCCATTTACCTGCCCAAGTTTCCAGTCTCTCCAAGTCCTTCTGGAGAGAAATTACATCCTGCTCTGATTCTACTACCTTACACAATTTAGCAACAAAGATGGAGACTTTGCTCTCGATGCCAACCTCAAGGTCATTAATAAACAAGTTAAAAAGCAGTGGTCCCAGTACCGATCCTTGAGGTATGCCACTCACGACCCTAGCCCAACCTGAAAAAGTTCCATTTATGACAACCCTCTGTTGGCTGTCCTTCAACCAGTTTTCAATCCAGGTGAATATATTTTTACTGAGTCCAATTTGCTTTATTTTTTACACCAATCTCTTGTGTGGAACCATATAAAAAGCCTTTGCAAAATCTAAGTAGACAACATCAACTGCATTAACCTGATCTAAATTCCTACTTACCTCCTCAAAGAAACAAATTAGGTTAGTTTGGCATGATCTATCCTTCATAAATCCATGCTGACTATTACTAATAATTTTGTTTTCCATTAGGTATTCCTGAATATTATCCTGTATTAAACCTTCAAGTAGTTTCCCCACTATTGAAGTCAGGCTTACAGGTCTGCAATTGTGATATAGCTACCTTTGTAAATATACTGTAATCAGCACATCTGCTTTACACCAATCTTGTGGTACTAAGCCTGTAGAAATTGAGTCCTTGAATATTAAATGTAATGGTTTGGCTATTACTGAATTTACAGTAATTCCTTAAGAACTCTGGGATGTATGCCATTGGGGCCAGGTGCCTTATTTACTTTAATATGTCAAGCTGTCTATGAACTTCTTCCTCAGTTAACCAATTGTTCATTAATATGGAGGTTGTGGCTTCCTCCTGCGGCACTACAATTGAAATTGATTCTTCCCTGCTAAACACAGAGGCAAAGAATTTATTTACTACCTTTGCTTTTCCCTTATCTCCAATAATCTGCCTGCCCATATCACACTGAAAAGGTCCTATATTTTCTTTCCTAGTTGTTTTGTTGAAAAACTTTTTAGGGTTGTTCTTACTTTGTATTGCAATCCTTTTTTCATTATCCATTTCTGCTAATTTGATGGCCCTTTTGTGATTTTTGTTACATTCCTTATAATTCTGATACAATGCCTCTGTCCCTTCTGACATAAAGACTCTAAACGCCTGCCTCTTCTTTTCCATTTCCTCCCCTACCTGTTTATTTAGCCACAATGGTTTTGACTTATTTCTTTTATACTTATTACCCAACGGTATACACTGACGAGTGTGCTTTTCTAACAATGTTTTAAAGACTACCATTTATCTTCTACATTTTTCCCTGCAAAAGCATCATCCCAATGTATTACTTGTCAGTTTATTCAAATCTGCCTTTCTAAAGTTTAAGGCCTTTGTTGAACCCAAATAACCAGTTTTTTGATAATTTATTTCAAATGAGACCATGTTATGATCACTGTTACCCAAATGTTCCAGGACTTGTATATTTACAATTACTTCTACATTGTTTGATATTACACAGTATTACCCCTCCCCTGGTTTGTTCCTCAATAATTTGGGTCATATAATTGTCTTTAAGCACCCCCAAAAACTTGTTTCCTTTTGCTTTAATGCTAATCTCATTACCCCAGTCTATGTCTGGATTATTAAAATCACACATTATGCAAACATCCCCTAGTTTTGATGCCTTCTCCATTTGAAAAAGTTATTTAGCTTCCTCAATCTCACTGATATTTGGTGGTTTATAGCATATCCCTACAAACATTTTCTTTATACTTTTACCTCCACTGCTAATTTCTATCTACAAGGTCTCTACATTTTCATCATTCCCTTCATAAACATCTTCCCTTATAATAGGTGTTAGATCTGGTTTAACATATAAGCATACTCCATCCCTCTTCTATTTGCTCGATCCTTCTGAAAAAGGGAATAACCCTCTAAATGAACTGCCCAGTCATGAGTTTAATCCCACCATGTTTCAGTAATGCCAATGATATCATACAGCTCCCTTGTAGCTATTAATTCAAACTCCCTCATTTTATCTGTCGGGCTTCTTGCATTAGCAAGCATTCATTTAAGTATTTTTTTCAGCCTGTACTATTATCTTATCATCTCCTTCCTTTCTTTGCCAACTTGGTTTAGTCTTTAGAAGTTTTCTATTATTATCTGTATTTACTATGAGTGTCTCGCTGCTTGTCAAACTCGCACTTGCCCCCATTCTTCCTCCAAAATCCTTTGTTACCTCATCTATTCTAGTTAGTTTATTATCTGTTTCATTCCCCTTCCCCCTCCATCCTAGTGTAGCCGGAACCCCCTTTTTCCACCCTTTTGTTATTATGGTTGGGAATGTTGCAGTTAGGGAACACTCCGATAACAGAGGTTCCGCGCAAGGGAGCCGCCATGTTGTGGTTGGCGCAGCACAGACTTAGCCTAGCAGAGGTTGCGCATGCTCAGAGCGAGGGGGAAAGAAAGCCCACGAAGAAGGTAGGGCATGACGAGTCCCAGCAGCCCCCGCGGGTCCCCGTGATCGCCTGGGCCAATGAGGTGCGAGACCAGGAGGAAAAGGAAGCGGTTGCGCGGACGAGTTGTCAGAGTTGGTTGGAGAGGAGAGGAGAAGGAGCTTCGGTGTGGGGAGGCAGACCGTCCCCTATGTAGGCCGCATGCCCCAGGCCCAGTTAGGCCCTGAGTCCCCGTAGAGACAAGCCGAGCTAGGGACTGGCCATAGTCAGGTTCCGGTTACCTTATTGCCACCTTATTACCGCTGGGACAGTTCTAAGTGGCGGGAGGTCTGGGCGCCGACCCCGCTATAGTGCCGCAGTGTGTCTGGGTGGGATCGCCCTAGACACCGATGAGTGACTTCATCTACACCTCGCTGAGCCTTTGTGAAGATTGTTGCCGCACCGGGTACTGGAGTGCCCGGCAGGTAATACTAAAGTGCACCAACGGTACTATCCTTCATTCAGGACACAGTGGCTGCGCAGTCACACTCATACATATTAATTGACTCACTTGAGGATGGGAGAACTATTCTCAAGGGGAACTGGACATGGAGTGGGATCACCCGGTGAAGGGAGAAGGGAGGGTGAGCGTTCATGGGACGCCGAGTATTGTGCCTCCTCTAGGGAGGGACACCTGTTGGTATAATCCACATGGTATATGCAAGTAAAGTTAATTGGTTAAGGGATATCGCTGTGTGTGTGTGTGTGTTGTATATAAGTCCTGCGAAGACCCACTTCCCCTCGGGCAGAAGCTGTCGCAAGTTCTAGATATTGTGTGTACCCCAGGCTCTCCGTGGCAGAGGCTCAGACCCTGTGAGCCTACAGGTAATACAGCATAGGGTAGAGGTCTGCGTTCACCAGGAAGCAGGGCAACACTAGTTTAAAATCTCCTCCAACCTTTTTAACATTCTCCCCCCTAGCACAAAAGATCCCTCTTCATTGAGGTGCAATCCGTCCCTAGAATAAAGATGACACCTCTCAGAAAAAGAGTCCCAGTGCTCTAAAAACCCCAAACCCTCCTTCCTACACCACTTTCTTAGCCATGCATTAACCTCCCTAATCTCTGACTGTCTCCCTGCGATAGCGCATGGCACTGGTAGTATTTTAGAAAAGACTAACTTGGAGGTCCTTGCCTTAAGCTTTTGGCCTAGATCCCAGAAATAATTTTTTAGGACCCTCCATCTGTAACTAACTTTGTCATTGGTGCCAACATGTACCAATACCGCCGGGTCAATACCAGCCCCTCCCAACAATCTGTCTACCAGATCAGCGATGTGCCGAACCCGAGCACCCGGGAGACAACAAACTGTTCTGTGCATGCGGTCACTGCAACAGATTGCCCTATCTACCTTCCTAATAATGGAGTCCCCTACAACACAATCTTTCTTGGTGTAAGAACTAGGGGGTCTTGGCAGCCGCAGCGCATATCTCCTTTACCTCCTGCTGCTCCCGCTGCCGTAAGACATCCCCCTCGCCGGTGCCAGGAACCTCCCGTTGCCCTGGGGTTTCCCCGCTATCTCCGGCGGCCCGCCTCTGCTCCGCAGTCTCTTCCCTCTCACGCAGCTGCCATTAGTCACGGGTGCGTGCTTGGACAGCACGCGCCGGGTGAAGATAATTTATTTACTGCACTAGCAGTGAAACCACGCCCCCAACTAACGTACAGGCTATTTCCCCAGACCAAACTTGCTTGCATGCCTGCCAATAGGGGGCCTATCCAGGACAGCTCCACGCACTCCTCCAGGCCTGCCCCCACTCCCGATTGGTCATCAGCACTATATAGTGCCTGTCTTGCCACTCACTCATTGCTCAACATAGTTTCTTCTAGCGGATGTCTATGCTGGCTCTCTCTCTCTTCTCTTCGTTATTCAGGTTATGACCCGGCTTGGCGGACTTCACTCTCTGGCTCTGGGCCTCGGCTCTCACTTGACCTCGCTGCTTCTCACGCCCCTCGAACTCAGCTTGGACACAGACCTTCCGGATCTCTCCTCTCCCTGACCTTGGCTAACGGCTACACAATGTCTCTTCTTGTACCGGTACCGGCAAGTATTGCTACAGCTATTTTCACCTGGCCTGGCAACGCCAAAACACCACACTCCAGACATGCTTCTGCTGCTGCGGGTGCGTGTATATATATGTACCCACCTCAATATAAGGGACGGGTCTGGTCTGCGGGCAGCCCCGGTGTAACACTTGGTATATGAGCATCCTGTGTCCCCTATATGCTGGAAGAACTATTACCCTGGCTGCTAGAGGAATCAGTCTCCCCCGGCCTTGCCATTTCTGCCCTGACACTCCTTATATCTTCTCTCAACATGGCAAATCTATTAGGATGGGTCAGATCAGAACTGGCCTGCCTCTCCCTATTGCCCCTGCTGTCCTTTCTAACTGTTACCCTGCTACCTACCTGCTCCTCACTAACAGCACCACTATCTGCACCACTAATCAAAGCAAGGGCCTGCTCAGTGAGCGCTAAACCCCTTTCAAGATTGTCAATGTTCCTCAATATTGCAAGTTTCCTCTTCAGATCAGCAATCTATGACAAAAGAGACCACCTGCTCACACTTCTCACAGCTGTATGCTCCTTGGAACAGCTGCTCCAAGTGCACATACATGAGGCAAGAAGTGCATTGAGTGGCATTTTCAATCCTGCTCATTATTGCAACTATGAAGTTTATAACTACTAACAATAAACTGTAATTCAATATACTATACATTGTTTAACCCCTTCCTTGTCCAAACAGGTTCTAGTTCTAAAAAAACTTTTTCTTTCCTCTTCTCTCCTACAGGCTTTTAATTACCACACAATTTAAAAATAATTTCACCGACTGCAACTCCCCAAATTCAGCCACCCTTGCTAGTATACACAGCGCTTCCCTTTCCTTCTAGTTCTAACTGCACACTTAATACAACCAGCACTTGAAATCAACCAGTCACGCAGATCAGCACACGCAAGCTGTTCCACATTCAATATCCATGTGTGAAAAAGTATGTGAACATTTAGATTCAGTATCAGGTAGTACCCATTTGAGCAGCAATGATTTCAACTAAGCATTTCTGACAACTGCTGGTCAATCTCTCACATCAGTGTCATGGAATGTTGGCGCATTTCTCCTTACAAAACTGCTTCAACTCAGTGACCTTTGAGAGCTTCCTTGCATGGACAGTTCTCTTGAGGTCCTGCCACAACATTTCGATGAGGTTTAGGTCGGGATGTTGACTAGGCCATTCTAAAATTAGTGATTTCTTCTTCTGCAGCCACTCTTCTGTAGATGTTCTTGTATGTTCAGCTCAAGGATGGATGGCCTGACATTTTCCTCTAGAAACTTCGGATACAATGCATAATTCATGGTTGTGTCAATGATGGCAAGCTGTCCAGAACCTGAAGCAGCAAATCGGTCCCAAACCATCCCACTCCCACCACCATGCTTGATGGTTGGGATGACGTTCTTCTGTTCAAATGCAGTGTTTGGCAAAAACAAAACATAAAATTTCTTATTGAGGCCAAAATGTTCTACCTTTGAATTGTCTATCCAGAGACCGTTGTTCCAGAAGTCTTGTGGGTCATCTATGTGCTCTTTGGTGAACTTCAGATGGCAGCAATGTTCTTTTCAGAGAGCAGTGGTTTACTCCTTGCTATGATTGAATGAACACCATTCTTGTTCAGTCTTTTTCTGATAGTTGAGTCATGATCACTCACTTTAGCCAAGGTGAGTGTGTCCTGCAGATCCTTGGATATTACTCTTGGATTCTTTATGACTTCCTGGGTGATTTGCCATTTTTTTTTCTTGGATACATTTTGGTAGGATTACAGCTCCTGGGAAGAGTTACTGTTGTCTTGAACTTTTTCCTTTTGTCTGTCAGTGGATTGGTGGAGCCCCAAATCCTTAGAAATGGTTTATTAACCCTTTATAGACTAATGAGCATCAATAACTGCTTTTCTCAATACCAAACTCACAAAGTTTCTGATTGTTATACAGGGTGGGGCCTCCCAAACTCACCACTGAAGATATACCTAATTATTTAAACATGATTCTAATTATGCTCTTTAATTTAGCTGATTAAAATAGGGGTTCACTTACTTTTGCACATTCCCTGACTCTTAATTACTCATTGTTTGTCTAATTCATATATAATTTTGTTTAAAAAACATGGATTGATTAATATAAACTATATTGAATATATAAGAAAAGAGTGGATTTGATTCAAGAAGGTCATCATGGAAAAACTATGACATTTTATTTTGGGGTTCACACACTTTTCTCGCCTAAGTATAGTGATTGGGGTCCCACTCCCCCACGCCTTCATGTCCGAAAGTTGAAATTCTAATTTCTATGAAAATTGCACCCATCTCTAGCTGTAGGGAATTGAAAAAACATGACATAACATTCTTAAAAATGAATGACAATATATATCAAGAGGTAATTAACCCATTGAGTAAGAGCTATCTAAGCACTCTCATTCCTAAGTTGCCTCGTTGGCACTCAAGGGGTTAATACAAAGAGAAGACCACTTACCCCACCCATGTTAAGATTCTCCACATCTAAGCTAACTTTTTTTGTGATAGATACTAAAAAACAGCAAGCAGGGGCCATGTATCAAAGTATTCATCTTGCAAATGTGATGTTGTACTGGTGCAATAATTAACACCAAACTTATTAAAGAAACAACCCCCTTGCTTTCAGATTTGATACACTGACTGTTTAGTGTAAAGATCATTGGGGTTATGTAGCAAAAACAAAGGCTAAACTAAAGAAAGAAATATAATCAACAAAGTAAGACTGTGATGCAGTTCATAGCCCCTCCAGGGAGTCACTATTTTCAAATATATATATTTCTATAATCTTGTTTTAGCACTAGAATTGCATAGGTATTGCAGAAGGGAGACTTTAATAAATAATGTTTAAGTGCAAGTCATTTATAACTATCTATACCTTCAGTAATGTCAATTCAAATAAACTGACTTTGTTATGTTTATATTAAGTCTTAATGGTGACTACTGACAGATGCTTCCAGAAAATGTGATTACACTTTCAATATAGCAACGAGCAAGTGAAGCATTATTTTAAAGATTTGGATCAGGAAGGGATGGAAATAAAATAAAAGGATTAAAAAGAGACCTTGAAATAAATTGATGTATAAATTAACTGTAAAATGTATTAAAAATAACCTTTGTAACATTAACCCAGTGAAACAGAATATTAAATCTTGCAATCTCCTGGAATTCTCATTAACATGCAAAACGCTGGTTGGTTTGCCATGCAAAGCATACAAAAAAGTCTGACATTGCAAAGCAGTCCAATTTCTAAAGTAAATATTGGCCAAGAAGAATGCTGACTGTAATCCACTACATGCTAATTCCAGCAAATATTGATATACATTCACTTTCCAGTCTTAAATGAAAGATTTTCATACAAAGCCATTTTCTGTGTTTGCTAATGCACGAAAACATTACGAAAAATGTAAGCTTATACCTAGCAGAAAACCTAAAAATATCTAGGTCATGCACCTGCATACTAATCTTGGCAATTATGTTTTTAAACGTTCACACTGTAAGAATACATTTTGTTCTAATTGGAAAAAGTTCTTTATTTAGAAAAAAAACTGTTTAATTAACTCTTGCCCTTGGGTTTATTGGAGGATTTTCATTTTAATTCTGAAACTTTATAACGTCAGTGAAATAAATAAATGCTCAGTGTAGAGCTCCTGTCAGTATTAAATGATGTTGCCCATGATTCAGTTAAAATGAGAAATCTGGCAGAGTGATAAATAAAGATAGACGAACCTGTCAAAATCCATTCCGCTGATTGTTCACGCATTTTGGGTGCAGTTTGATCCACGCAATGAGAACCACCAGTGGATTGCATGCTCCTAACTCCTAGGAATACAGGGTCGCAGATTGAGCAGTAGGAGCTCTGCTTATGACCGTCCTGTGAGAATGAGGAGACATTTTTCAATTAATGGCTCAGTTGGCAGTGAGGGCAAAGCAACAAGTGAAGCAATTGATGTACCGTTTCATTTTCCTAGTACCAGCTGTAGGTGTGGCAATAGTACTGTGGCTGCTGCAACCCTGGTTGTGGACATGCATCAGGAACCTGCTGCTCCTTCTGTTGTTCAGCCTATGTTAGATGAACAGGTTGTGTTTCAAGTAGCTTTGTGTTAGAAGAAAGACTGGACAGAGGATTTAAAAGCTATTGCTTATCGGTTGAAAAAGCTTCTGTCAGGGCCAACTTTGTCAGCCGCTTTTTCCTCTATCTCATTGATCTGAGGAGATTCTGTCTGTATACAGTAGTAATAAAGCCTGATGGTGCTTCTTGTGCTCAGGTCCAGCTGATTCTACAGATGTTAGAGCAGGAGATGCAGCAGCATGTGTTGTGTGTGTGTGAAAGCAGGTCAAGCTGAAGTCAAGGTTGTCAGAACAGGGCCCAGTTCTAGCCTAATGGCTGAGTTCTTGAATATGTGTCACTGGATCTGGTTTCTGCTATATATCTGAGTATGCTATGCCCAGCACCTCTACTGTTTTTCTTTCTGCTCTAGCTTGTGCCACGGAAGCACCAGCAGAAGGGGATATGAGGGACTGTGAAGGTGGAACAGCACACAGGCAGTTAGGTAGTGACTGCTGCAACCCATTCTAGGCCACGGGGTGCATCACTTGAAGTTGGAGTGGGTGAGAGTGACATTGAAGGAGGTAATGTGGCTTTTCTGATCTTAGCATGGAGCATTTTGGAGAAGGTGAATCAAAGAAATTAGGACTTTCCTCTCAAAGACGTCATGGTGATAATTCCCAGGTTGGCCAAGCCCCTCCCTCTAACTCACAGGCATAAAAAGGGCACACTCATCTGCCCAGAGGAGTTATATCCATGGTGTGGGAATACCTCCAATTGCCTTGACATAGATTAGTGAATGACTCTGTGGTGGCACACAGTATCCTTTGTGGTGCAGAGGTGCGCAGGGATAGGAATGGAGGTCGCCTTGTGATGAGTGGTCTGAAGCAGCACTTGCTGAACAAACACTTTTGAATCCTCGCCTGTCTCCAGATGTGATCTTGCCCAGATCATTATGATAGGGCCACCATCAACCACCAAAGGAGGCGGTCACCCACTCCTCCTCTATGGCACATCAGGCCCAGGTAGGCTACACAGTCCTCCCATCAGCTGTGAGAAGTGACTGTTGCTTCTCAACAAATCTCACATCCTATGTAAACTCTTCATTTTCCCCCACAACCACCACCACAGCGACAACGGGGCAAGGAAGTGAGAGAGAGATGAAGTAAGATTCAGAATGGGTCAGTGTCTGGTGCCTCAGAACAAGCATTGTATCCGTTTGACTAGGTTTTTGTGAGAGTGTACCATGTTTACTGTTGGCAATGGTATCCAGGGAAAGATAAAATAACAGGTTACTATGAGTACATAGGTAAATCAAGGGAAAACGAAAATGTATCTGTAAAGTATGGGAAATACAAAAGAGCAGATGGCAAAAAGTGCAAGGGGAAATACAAAGCAAAACAAAAAGGTACCTAAAAATAGCTAGATGAAAGATATCCAGGGAAATTCAAATTTCCAGACTGCTGCTCTGGAACAAAAAAAGTTGACAAGCAAAACTAGCAGGCTGGATGGGGTTTATATACCCTAAACTAAGATGGCCATTTGCTCATGTGAGATACTCGTTTTTACCACCCCTGGGACTAAACTTAACTCCTTTCTCTGCCCTACATGTCTACTGGGAGTATTGCAGAACAGAATCTTGACAGTACTCCCTATCTTAGGCCTCCCCCTACAGCCAAGGCTTTTTGGGGTATTGTGATGGGGAGGGGGTAACCAGGCTCTCTATAAATGTTTTAAGCCTGTAGGTTACCTCTGATCCATATATAGGGTTTTAGAGTATCGGCTCTTGAACCTGTTTATTGTAACTGCAATGTATGTAATTTTCTGTGTTTTACCTGTTCAGGTGTGCCAGCAAGCAGAGATTGCTAGGCTATGTGTTTCAAGGGGGGGTTTACGGAGAAAGTCTTGTCAGAATGTTTCTACAGTAGTTAGCGGGGTTCCAGGGTTGCTGGGTACCCCAACAATGTACCCGGAACTCAGTTTGCATTCTCGTATACATTGAAACACGTTGCTCCGGCAAAATATCCCCTTGAAAACGCTTGCACGACTCACCGCTAGGATTCCCTGCTTCAGCACAGACCAGAACGGTAAATGGGACATAGGGATGTGTGGTATCTCTGGAACTGTAAAGGGGTCCCAACTATAAGGGGGATGCCTAGTTAATGCCCTGATCCCCCAGAACCTGGTATAGGGGTTCTGGGGGTACTCCAACCATAGATAAAGTTGCAAGGGTTTTTAAAAGTCCAAGTCTGATTTTCATTGTGTGTGGGGATAAGGCTGGTGAAAATGAACCTGCATGCCTAGTCATTCTATTGCTCATAACCAAATGACTAGAAAAAATATGTAAAAGTACATTTTATTAAAGTGTATAAAAGTACATATGCTTGTGCACGGTATATGAGCTGGGGACTTCCAGGTTCACGGTTCCAAGAGAGCATGTGCCTACAAAGCTTGGTGCCACAACTCTGCTTGGGTCCCGGACATGAAAGCTTCAGAGGTTGCCAGGGTGTTAAAGCCATTGGGGCAGCGGAGTTAGCCTCAAGTAATCACGTACTGGGATGAATGGAAGTCATCGGACCACCATTTGCCCAGACCAGACTTTGAGAAGAAGAGAGCAAAAACAGTGCACTGCCAGGGAGCCAGGTGGTAGGAAAAATAAAATTCTATTTATTCAGCAACACTCAGTAACATAACCCCAGGGGGTGAGACAAAAACTCCTACGCGTTTCGGACCGTAGGGGTCCTTTATCAAGGAGTATGGGGAACTAGGAGAAGGGGACCCTTTATATCTACCCTATAACTAGCAAATCACCAATCAAAAATTACAGAAATGGCACCAAAACCCACTGCGCGCCGGTCTGACGTCATGCGGGTCAGCCCTGCGTGCCACGTCCCGTGATTCACGGGATCGCGCATCCGCGGGCCGCCCCTCCTCATAAACGTCAGACTGCGCTATGTGATCCGGCAAAACAATACCATAGTGACAGCTGGGTAGTAGCAGGAAGGAGTCTACGGGAGCTGATAGGGCCAGGTACAGCACAACAGCCTATCAGATTCCATGCTGCCGTGCTCGTTCCTATGGCCCGATCTGTTCATCCTCAACTGGACCAACTCCACGGAGGGCTGCACCTCCCTCCAACCTCCCACACATTAGCCCCAACGTGACTGCTATACATATAGCTAGTTAATTAATGATCACACACTTTGAGGATTAACCCCCAAAATAAAGCGCAATGTTTGCAATAGTGGATGTGATCACGCAAACCTTACCAGGGTCCCCTTGCCCAATCCCCCCCAAAAACACAATAAGTACATATACCTTGAAAAAAACTCACACAAGTCCCCTTACCTCTCATAATGCATAAATAAAAACATACTATTTATGGAGAAAGACGAACATGATAATAGCCCATAACAGGTTAAAAACTCAAAGGGAATATATAAATCTATATAGTTATTCCACTCTTACTCATAAATCACCAGCCTCGGGTGAATTGCAGGATACTTGGCACGGTTAAAAATATGTCTTAGACTGCATCTAAGAACCAATAATAATCAACAGTCTCATCAATCAGTGTAAGATAAAGGCTTAGCAGGTGATCAGGTATTAATAAATGTGAAGAATGTGAAAAAATATATTAATGTGTATCGAACCCATTCTAAATTCACATTAAATTGTGAACATCCATTCATCCCCTCCTTCACAACAAGATAACCATCCTTAGTCCAAAAAGCAGATCAGAGTACATATATAAAGGATGATGACAACCATAGAGGATGATAACTAAAGGAACAACTTACCCCCTACATATCTCTCTTTCTCTTATTGACAAAATACTCAGTGTATATAAACACACCCAGCATTTCATATATATTTAATATTTCAAAAAACTTTAAAAAAAACTTTCAAAAAACTTAATGCCTCAAAAAATGTCTGAGATTTCATTCAATGTTAAGACCGCAGGGAGCACAAGTCTTAAGCATAAAAATCCAAAAAGCTTCCCTGCAGTCCTACAAATTGAGCCTATCTCCTCCCCTTTCCTGTGAGGTCACTCTCTCAATCCCTTTAATAGTCAGTCCTTTAGTCCCCCCTTCCTTACATTCTGTAAAGTGTTTGGACACCGGGTGAGAACAATCCTGTTTTTTAATCAATCTAAGGAGTTCCATGATCTTGATTTTTAGGGCTCGTGTTGTTCTCCCTACAGTACATAATTTGCTCCACAACGACATGTTAACAAATATGTAACATATTGTGTGTTGCAGTTGATAAAGGATGTAATGGGGAATGACTTAGTCGAATGGGAACCTGAGAATTGGGAAGAAGGTAGCATATATCGACATATGCCACAACCTCCAAATCTGAAGGAAACTTTTGTACAAAATGTATTAGTAATTCTCACCAAAGGAGAGGCTACATAACTGGGGGAGACATAAGAAGCAATAGTTTTGGCCTTTCTATATACGAAACGAGGCCCTTGTTTGACACATTTTTCTAAACTATGATCCATTCTTGAAATGTCCCAATGTTTATATATAATTTGTTGTACTTGTCTACTACATTTATTATATTGTGTGATCATTAAAGGTGTATTATCTTGAATTATGTCCTTCTGTTTATTGTTCTTACCTAGAATTTTCTCTTTAGTATTAGTTGGAATATTCATTTTTAGGCTCTCGTTTTTCTTCCCTATATACCTTCCCTTCCGGGGCATATATCCATGTGAAGGGAGTAGGGACTGCCTGTCCAGTGTTCTAACTTCCTCTAATGTTTGCTGTAACTCAGGACCATGATAACCTCTCTGCTGAAAACGCCTGGCCAATTCTCAAGACTGACGGACAAAACCCTCTTCAGTGGGGCAGTTTCTCCTCAGTCTGAGGAATTGGCCTTTGGGGATTCCTTTAATGACCGCTTTAGGATGACAGCTGTCCGCCCTAAGTAACATATTTATAGAATTAAGTTTTCTGTAGACATCTGTTTGAATGTCTCTATTGATGTCAATAAAAGTAACAGGTCCAGATAATGTATGTGGTGCTGTGGACGGACGTTCACTGAGGTACACAATTAGGAGGCTTTATAACGTGAACTCATAATAGGCTTTATTGTGCCTGTTCCTTTTCATCAGGAAAATTATCCAAACACAGGCGGGGGAACAAAGCTTCCATTCACTTGGGAGTAATTCTAGTGAAAACACTATGCAACCAATTCACATCTCCCTAGTCAAGCATTTCTCCCCAGCCCCAAACATAGCATAAAAATAAGCAGATATACTAGTAAGCAGTCTCTTAATAATGAAAGTCTTATCTGTTTATCAGCTGTAGAGTAAGCTTCTCTGCTCTCCTGGAACCGCACTGAGCGTGCACAGAAAATCAGCATCCAGGTTTAGAAGTCTTATTTGGGCCTTGTGTCTTGAAAGTAGCTCTGCTAACTTTTGCAGAGCTCAAAACAAGTGTCTCTCCAAGTTTATCTCAGGTGTCAGCTAAAGAGTTCTCACTTCCTGTTTGAACAGACAGGCTTTTGTAAGCCATATCAATCAGGCAGGTGGTGTTTAGTAATTAACTACCAGAAGTTAACCACCACACTGCTAGATTAAAGGCACATTACTGAACAGGGATAAGTCCCCTGTTACATACCTCCCCTGTTTGTGGGAAGCTCGGGCTTACCACGGCCAAAGCCCATCCTTCCACTCTCATTCGAGATCTTTCTGTGACTTGAATGAGAGTGGATGGAGGAAGAGAACCTTCTGTCCCACTGGGATTGGAGCCCTTTCTCCAGTTTATTTTTGTCTCCTCCCGAAGGTGCTTGAGATCAGCACTCCTCAGTCGCTCGAGGAGGACTTTTTCCACGTAAAGTCTTCTTATTGCTTGCGCAGTCTTGAGATTTCTGTTGCGTCGGGCACTCCTCTTTTTGTAGACAAAATGTATGGCAACAGTTGTAGAGCAGTTAGGACTAGCCCTTGGAGTTTTCTGCTCTTGAATTGGTCTTTCTGCAGCTTCTCCACACCACGGAGTCACCAGTTCAGCTTCTTCAGCTAAGGATTCTGCACTCCTACCTCTGTTTGTTGCCTGTTGGGCAGCTGAAGGTTTGGCTAGTGCTTTCTTTGGTGGCTCAAACTTCGTATTTTTGTTTTGAAGTTGCGTGGATTCCCCAACTCTCACTGTACCCTTGTCCTCACGGGCATTAGTTACTGTGGGATACTGGTGTTTGGGCAGTGCCAATACCGTTTTCCGTATTGGAGGAATCTGTATCAGAGTCTCCTTCATATTCTGGAGCTCTGTAATTTTTGTCGTCGAGGTTGCCGCTGCGTCTGTTTTCTCCTTGGTGTACTGACTCAAGAGAATGGAACAGTCTCTCTGTCTCCCCAGCTCTTGCTCCAGTTTCTGAGCCTTCTCATGCTCCCTCTCATACAGAGTCACCTGGTATCGAAGTTCTGCCTCCAATGATGCTCTGAAGACCTGCAGCGTGGCCTTTAGCTCCTCATACTGCTCTGTGGGGACGTACTGGTTGTTCAAACGTTCCTGCAGCGCTTGTACCTCTTTAGCAGCCTGCAGCTTTTCTTCCTGCAGCGTTTGCTGCTTCTCCTCAGCATACTGGAGGTGTGTATGCAGACCTTGCAGTTGGTTCTGCAGTCGGTGCTCTGCTTCAAACATTTCCTCTTTCAAAAGTTTATTTATTTCTTTAAGAGCCTGCAGCTCTTCATTCTTTCCCTTGACGTATTCTGTCAACTCAGAATTGTCTTTTTTTAATCTTAAATTTTCTCTTTTTTCAGTCTCTGTACTATTCAGGGCTTCCTTGCAGTCCACCTTCCATTTTTGCACATCTGCTTGGAGGCGGGCTGTCTCCTGGCATGAGACTTCCATCTCCAGGTTTAAGCTCTGAAGCTCCTTCTGAGAGACTTTGAGATCTAAGTTAAGATGTAGGATAGTTTTCCTTGAAATGTCCAGCTCCTCAGTGAGACTGTGTAGTTCCTTTCTGGAAACTTCCAGGTCTATGTGGCAGCTGTTGGTCTCATGATGTGAGGCATCCAGTGCTCTGTGGAGTGTCTGAACCTCTTTCTGAGCTACGTCCACTTCTATCCGGCCACTGTTGACCTCCTGTCGTGAGGCATTCAACTCTATGCGCAGAGTGTGAACCTCTTGCTGGAAGACTGTCATCTGCTTCAGTGCCTCCTCATACTTCCGCTTTAGCGTAGCCACCATTTTGTGAGACTGGCTCTGCTTTACATCCATGGCAGAAATAGTAGCCTTTGCAGTATCTAGCTCAGTTTTGAGATCCTCCAATTCAGTCTTGGCCGCAGAGTAAATTGCGAGCACAGTCTTCTGTAGCTCAGCATTATTATTTTTTTCCCTTTCCAATTCTTCACAGAGCAGATCACAGTCATGCCTGGCAATTTTCAGGGCGTCTTCAGGGCTGGTCAAGGGACCGTCACTCACTGGTTCCGGCTCCACTTCCCTGGGATGACTGGTTGAGGGTTCCTCACTGTTGGCACCGGACAGACACTTCTTTGGGGTACACGACTTCTGCTTTGGGCCCTCTGGATATTCAGTTATACGTGGGACGAATTCTCCATTTTTTCTAGCCTGCAGGGCATCTCAGTCCCCCTTTTTCTCCACAGGATCTGCGGACGTGTCTGTTACTTCCACGGTAAGTTAAGAACCGCTTTTCTTTTTCTTCCTTTTTGATTTGGATGACACCGTCCCTTCAGGGATACTGGGGTCTCCATCTTCATTTGAAGTTTTAGCAGCATCACTGGATCCACCCGGCTTTTCTTGCAACTGTAATAGCTGACGGAAATATTCGGTGATCCACTGCTCCCGCTCTGTCTCCTGCTGATCATATTCGTCATCAAAGGGAGCGGTCTTTTCTGTTCGTGCCGAGTTCAGGCACCCCCACCATTCTTGGGGTGTTTTGTGGGTGTGACTCGGTTCGGGTTCCCCGTAAGAGATGTCTTCCTCTTTTTTGGACTGGAAGGGCCACTCTTCAGTGGGGTAGGGTTCATTACAGGAACGCTGCATCTTGTCCTCCATTTTTAGGCTATCAGGTGTCATTTTCTTCCTGACTTCAGGAGGCGCTATTGCAGCTGTTGCCACTGTATTTGCTAGAACCCCCAATTGTGATAGTCCTACAGATGGGCATATTTTGCTTGTAGAGGTCATGGCTCTCACAGGCATCTCTGTAGATTTTTCTTTCTTGGGTAATTTTTTTTTTTTCAATATCAGCAGTACTGTGTATGTATTTTCTCTTATCAGGTATACAAGATTGTGCAGTTGCTAGGTAAAAAAAAGTCTATTTGCTATACACCATTTATTTGCTACTGCTGCGGCCAAGTTTATTCGAGCATTTGCACGTTCTTGGCCGCAGCAGTAGCCTGGCGCGCGCCCGAGGGTGACGGGCGCGCGCCGAAGCAGCGGAAGAGCGCCCTCCGATCGGGGCGCTCTCCCTACCGCTGCCGGGTCCGCCAGGTCCCCCGGAACCCCCTGCCGCCGTCCCCTCGGGGAGCCCTGGACGCGCGTGCAGGGGGCGCAGGCTCCCGAAGGGGCGGCCACTAGCAAGCCGGGAAATCTCCCGGCTTGCGGTACCGGCCACACTTTAATAAAGTGTGTCGGTAGTGTAGGTGCAATCCCTCCGCTTCAGCAACAGAATTTGGTTTTCTGCCTGAGTTCAGTAATTTTCAGTCTCATCTTTGGGTATTATGGCATTCACACTTCATACTTTGGGTGTCTGTTTTGCTCCCAAGATAATAGGCATACTTTTTTACTTGCAGAAAAAAAAAACATTCTTTGCAGTGGACTCAACACTCAGCAATTGGCTTTGAAAAAACTTTTACTTTATAGGGCAATTTTACACTCAGCATTTGTTTTCTAAAAATACCCCTGCTTCAGCACAGTCTTTATCAATTTTCACACATTTCTGCATATACTCCATTCACAGCTGGTAGCCCTATGCGGTGTGGCAACCTTTATTTGCAAAATCAGTACCACTCGTGGGTCACCATCTGTTTTCACTGCTTCAGCGAAACTTTTAAAAACAAGAAAAACCTATCCCTTTTTAAGGGCTGTCTCACTTCTTGAACCCTGACTATGGCTAGAAGGCAAAATCCCTATTTCAATGACCGTATTACACTTTGTGATAGGTAATTAAAGGTTTACCTGCTTCAGCAGTCTCTTGGGATTGGGGAAAAGAGTCCATCTGTGGTTTTGTAAGTTTCAGTGCAGTGTAAGTTTCAGTGGTGTGTGTCCCTTTAAATCTGATCTCTGCTGCATGAGGGTTTTTTTTTTTTTCCAAGTTGTTTAGACTGTTTGTAGGCAAAAAAACATAACAAAAAATTTCACATAAAAACTCCGGTCCTTTTTAACTACAAGGACACCTCTTGTCCCACTTCTGATGACCATATGTGGACGGACGTTCACAGAGGTACGCAATTAGGAGGCTTTATAACGTGAAATTATAATAGGCTTTATTGTGCCTGTTCCTTTTCATCAGGAAAATTATCCAAACACAGGGGGGGGAACAAAGCTTCCATTCACTTGAGAGTAATTCTAGTGAAAACACTATGCAACCAATTCACATCTCCCTAGTCAAGCATTTCTCCCCAGCCCCAAACATAGCATGAAAATAAGCAGATATAAGCAGTCTCTTAATAATGAAAGTCTTATCTGTTTATCAGCTGTAGAGTAAGCTTCTCTGCTCTCCTGGAACCGCACTGAGCGTGCACAGAAAATCAGCATCCAGGTTTAGAAGTCTTATTTGGGCCTTGTGTCTTGAAAGTAGCTCTGCTAACTTTTGCAGAGCTCAAAACAAGTGTCTCTCCAAGTTTATCTCAGGTGTCAGCTAAAGAGTTCTCACTTCCTGTTTGAACAGACAGGCTTTTGTAAGCCATCTCAATCAGGCAGGTGGTGTTTAGTAATTAACTACCAGAAGTTAACCACCATACTGCTAGATTAAAGGCACATTACTGAACAGGGATAAGTCCCCTGTTACAGGTGCCAATTAAAATTAAATGTGAATATTAAGTTATTAGGATTTTGATTAATAAAATCAAAAAATGCATGCTGAGTGGATAAATCACCTTCCCAAATCATAACCCGGACATGAAAGCCTCTGAGGTTGCCAGGGTGTTAAAGCATTTGGGCAGCGGAGTTAGCCTCAAGTACGTATGTACTGGGATGAATGGAAGTCATCGGACCACCATTTGCCCAGCCCAGACTTTGAGAAGCCTAACTCCGCGGGTGTCTTCTGACTGACAAGTGGCAGAGGTGCAAATTTTGCGCATACCCTTGTCAGATTCTGGATCCGAGCTTGCTTGGCTTAGATAGACTGGCAGCGCACTGATAGACTGGTAGGATTTTTCCCATGCTCGGATTGGCTTTACTATTTCATGAATGAACTCTAAAATACTATAAGAAACCCCCAGCCAATCCAGACAGGAGATTCACTCAGATTCTAAGCACCAAGACAGCAGCAGCAAATTCGAAATCACCAAAAGAAGCTCTTGGAAAAATAGCAGCGAGCCGGCTTCAGAAATTTCACAGCGAGAAATTTTCTGAGCCCCACTTTTCGGGGCAAGTTCTGAGAATAGAACGTAGAGGTCGCGGCTGGGATTGCAAGCCAAAAAGAGTACCAGGACATTTGGTACTATCTCCCGGTTAAGGGATTTTGGCATCTCCAAAGAGGATAAAGCGGTGGCGTCAGGAACTTCATGCAGATTTGAGTTCCAGGACATTCCAGGACAAGTCCCCGTAAACCTAAAGACTTTGTTTTACTTCTTATTTCACCAAGGAAAGCCTAGTTTTGTAGCCCAGGCCCCCAGTAAGTGTGTTTTCTTCTGTATTTTGTAATCCACTCTGTCTATGTCAGTTTCTATGGAATAAATGACAATTTGTTTTACCATCTTGTTTTGCTCAGTGAATGATCCCGGTAAAAAGGTGTAAATACCTGGTCTCCTGTGACAGGTATCATGAAACCTTGAAATCAAATTGTGGTGGATTCCCATGACCTTTGCTCTGGCCTGTAACCTACCCAATGAACCAAATAAAATAATTTCTCCCAAAATATTTGGAATCCTGATGTTCCGAACCTCAAACTCCAGACTAGAGTCTAAGAGCTAATGTTCAGGGGTGTAATTAACCTTAATTTGGGTGATAATGGCTTTAGTAGTGAGCCATGGAACACATGATGCATTTTCACTGTAACTGAAAGCTTTTGTGTGAGAGCTGAAGTGTTCATACATTTTCAACCTGGAATGGGCCAATAAAATGTTGGTGAAATTTCCTGCGACAGTTTAGATTTAAGTTTATTTTTAAGATAACCAAACTTTATCACTCACAACATACTGAGTAGCTGGTCTTCGCTTCATATCAGCTAATGTCTTGTAGGACTCCTTAGCTTTACATAGTTAAATTTTCCTATAGTGGTTGAGAATGTCCATAGCATCAGTCTACTATATGGCATTCCACTATGGAGCATATGGTAGGATTATCTGTAATTCGTTCTGGAATCGGTCTAGGATAAAATCAAGTGACATAAAAGTGGAGACAATTTCAATGTTCAGCTTTATTATACAGTATGCAAATTCAGCCATCCATAGCAACTCTACCCAGTTGGAATTTGCTTGTTGCAAATGACACATCAGATAATATTCCAGGACCTGGTTCACTCTGTTTGCCCTTCAGATTGAGAATGACAGATAGAGGTGAGATGCAAGTGAATGCCAATTGTTGAACATGAAGATTTACAGAAGTATGATGTACATTGTGAACCTCTTTCCGATATCAAGATGGATGGCACTAAATTAATTCAAACAATGTTCAGTATTAACAGTTTTAACAGCAGTTTCATATATGGTATTCCATTAGTGGGAATAAAATGACTCAACATGGTGAACAAGTCGACGACCGCCAAGATAGTAACATAACCTTTCATTGGGGAGTTCTACTGTACCATGAATTATGAAGACAAGGTAATCCATGGAGTGGGTGGTGGAGCAATAGGCATCAATAGGCTTTGTGGAGCCATCCTGTTAGTTTTGGCTTGAATACAGATGTCGCAAGAATGCACGTAATCTTGTACTGTAGTATTCATGAACGGCAACCAGAAATATCTTTATACAAAAGCCAAGGTCTTTGAAATTCCTGGATGACCTGCCAGCGTTGATTTGTAACACCATCTTAATGCCTCTTGATGTAAATCTATAGTGGGTAGATATACTGTAGCGCCAAACCATGATATGGTAGACTCTTTCTGAATTCTCAGTGGGTTGTTTTTGGACCCACTGTAACCAATTGGCTTGCAACATGGCTTGCTGGATCTTTTAGAATATACTTGTAGTCTGAGGCACCTAAAAATCACATACTTGCTACTGTATAATAAACTCAGGTTCTTGTTCTTATTCCACCAAACTCCTTCAAGAAATTGTGAAAGTGCATCTGCTTTGCCATTTGATCAGCCTAAAGGAATGGTTATTATGGAGTTTTAATCCATGAAGCATAGGGACCACCTCAATTGAGTAGCCATTAATGAACAAGCTGATTTAAGGAACTGGAGGTTCCAAGGATCTGTGCACTCAGTGACCAAAAGATATGCTCATCCCCAAAGTAATTTTGCCATTCTTCAAAAGTGGCTTTTATAGCCAGAAGCTCTTTATCCATGATGGTGTAGGCAACTTCTGCAGGTGAAGGTTACCACAAAAAGGAATCATTTGTATGTGCATTTGACCGGTTTCTCGATTACACTTTTAAATAATTAACCCAATGGCAACAGTGGGGGCATCTGCTTCCACTATGTATGATTCATTGGGGTCCTTGATGCAATAACACAGGTGTGGTGGTGAATATTATTTTCAAGCTAGTAAATGCCTCCTCCACTTCTGTGTGAACAAACTATATCCCTTTTCTTAGGAGCAGAGCAATAAGGGCAATACGTCTTGAAACATGTCCAATAAACTTACAGTACAAATATGGCAATTAATCACAAAAGCCAGAATTTGCATCCTACAAATAGTTTATGTTGTTTTAATTCTTTTAAAACTGCCTGTGCATGTTCATTCAAAGATGAGGAGAAGACCAGAATGTCATTGATTAACTCTCACAATACTTCTTTTATAAAATACTGGAAGTCAGCGGGTGCATTGCATAGACCGCATGGCATCACTTGATACTCAGAGACCAAATTTAGTACGCAAGATTGTTTTCCACTCGTCTCCATCACACACCGTCACCAGATGAAATGCCTCATGGAGATCCATTTTTGAGAAAATCATCTTGACTTGATCCAACAGGACTGGAATTAAAGGTAGTTGGTACCGCTTCTTAATGGTTACCTTGTTTGGCTCAATAATCGATGCAAGTTCTCAGTTCCCTGGGTTTTATTTTGTCCAGAAAATAAATGTGAAGCTAATGGATATATAGAATGGCTCATGAAAATATTGGCCAAATTTTGTTCGATATCCGATTTGACATAAGTATTCTCATACATTAATTAAGCAGCAAAGGATATCAGCGGTGGGTTACAAAACAATTTGGCAATCAAAAGGGCTGTGAGGGGACAAGGATTCAGGTTTCCCTTGGTCAGAAACGTCTTTAAGATCTTTATAAGATCTTTATAGGTCAACAGCACCTAAATGGTGGCTTTTCAAAGATCTAGAGCAAAGACAGACAGATCTGAATCTCAATTTGTTCCTCTGGTGCTTCTGCAAAACACTTATCTTTGCAAAACACGTACAAAAATGTCATGGAACAGGCCTCAGAGCAATTGGTTGGATTATGTTCAGTCAACAAGGGCATTTCTAGGATAACATGGAATTGAGGAGCATCAATGATGTCAAACAGCAGAATTTCCAAATGTTTTTTTACTGCAGGTACATTTTAAAGGAGGAGTATGACATTTGAGAGAACCTGAAGTAAGGACTGACCCATCTTCTGCTCTGACCATTTCTTCTCGTTTCTTGCGATGCTTTGGTACCCCAACCTTTTAGCAAAGGATAAGTAAAAAAAGTTCCCAGTAGCCCCTGAATCTATGAGAACGGAAATGACAACAGGGTCATGGTCTTCATACAGTATAACGACTGGAAGGTTCAAGTGTGTCACGGCAGTGTGTTAGCAGAGAAAAGTGGAGTCCTTGCTTTCTTAATGCTCAGCAGCTCAACTCCACTGAGTTGGCGCTCTGGCACTCTTGGGTTTCCTGAATCAGTCACGCATAAAGTGTCTTTATTTTCACCAATATACACATGTAGCATGATGGTAGGTGGCACAGTCGGAACAGAATCCACAAAGGGTACAGTCTTGGTACCCGTGTGCTCACAAATCCCCACAACAGGACTAGTGGCCCATCAGGATTAACACAGTGGGGGTCCCTGCTTCTGATTGGGACTCAGACTGTGTGAATCCCACCACGCTGCATAAGTCAGTAAGAGACGTGCAGTGAGAGTAGACAGAATAAGTCACTCCAACGCACCTCCAACAGGCGATAGCGCTGCTTTTATTTGAAAATATATATATATTATTGAAACCAGGGGTTTCCGGGGCTGAACAGCATTCATTTCAGCCCAGGGACCCCCCTGCTTCCCAAATTACAAGCCTCGGTATGGGTTTCTGATACCTCCACCATGTTTAAATGTCCCAGTCACATGACGTCGGAGAATTAAACATGCAGGGAGATTCCAGCACCCCATACCGGAGCCTGTAATTCAGGAAGCAGTGAGTCCCCGGGGCTGCAATTAATGCGGTTCAGCTTCGGAGTCCCCCTTCTTCAATACGTCATTAAAATAAAATAAAAGCAGCTTCATCAACCCTTCATTACCTTAGCAGTAGTAACCTACTGTTACCGGTAGTAGTTACTACCGTGAAGATAATGAAGGGGTTAAATCCTCGCAAACCCACCGAGATGAATAACTACCCACCCAGGAGCAACTACCCCCTTCATCCACCCATTCTACACCAAAAATCATTGAAAGACAATACAACAAAAAATGGTAGCCAATACACCCATTGACTGCCACTATGGTTACCTATGCCCTCAATAGGAGCACAGAACACCAATGGCAATGAATAGGTACCCTAATACCCATCCCACCTTCCCCAAACAACCTCCCCCCCAACACATATAGTACAGAAATGGACAAAAACACTGTTATCTGGATCTGGATAATAACACCTTTGTCCATTAAAAAAACAAGCATATAATGTAGTAAATAAAAGTTGTATTTACTCCTGCCAGGATGAAGATACTCTTCATTCTTCTTGTCCTCTGTATATTCAGTGGTCACCGACAGTAAAATAAAAATACTAACTACTGGTCTGTAACCCCTTAATAACCTTAGCGGTTATTAACTGCTATAGTAATTAAGAAGTTAACCCCCCCCATCCACTACCAACCCATGAGGCCTTACCACCCTCCCTGGGGCAACTAACCCATCCCCCACACCCTCTGTCCATTGATTGTCACTCATTGATTGTAAATCATGCCTACAACATGGGCAAGGATTACCACAATGGCAATGAATGGGTAACCTAAAGAACAAAACATCCTCAAAATAAAATACATTATAATAATAATAATAAATGTAAAAAAAATTGCAAGAAAATGCATTGATTTTAACTTTGGTTATCAATACCCTCAGGGCATAGATAAACACATTGCCAGTCAATTGGCATCCTAAAAAAAATTACACAATTAAATAACATCCAATTAATTTTTTTCTTACCTTTTGTAGATTCATCCTCCTCATCCAACAGTGGCAGGAAATCTTGCCCTACGATGCAATGATTCTCATCAGAAATTATGCAAAGAAGTCCAGGATCCTAATTTGTTTGCAGAGGAGGCCAAGGTAAGTAGTTATTTCCTTCCTTTTCTTCTTATCGTCATCCTTTTCTTTCTTCTCCAACAGGTGCAGGAGATGTTGATCTGCTTGCTTCTTGCTGGGTCAAATGAGACGTGACAGACTTTATAGAAGGCCTATGATATCACATTTGACTGAAAAATGGTACATCCACCAATCCACCAAAGGCTTCCATTTTCTTTAATGATGTGACATCATCTTAAGGAAGGAAAGCCAACCAATCATGTAGTATATGCTGCAAGATGAAGTCACTTCACCAGTAAAACATGGAAGCCATCACATGGTACATTCACCAATTGGATTGGTAGATGTGCCATGTGATGCATTGCCTTTTTTGAAGTGTTTTAGCATCACCATAAATGGATAGAGGCATGCTACCCGATTGGCTGGCTTCTCTTCCTTTAAGATAAATTTACATCATTAAAAAAAAAATGGAAGCCATCACATGGTACATTCACCAATCTGATTTGTGATTTAAATGGGATGTCACAGACCTTATATGTGGTCTGTCATGTGTCATTTGACCCCAAGAAGCTGGCGGATCAATATCTCTGGCACCTGTTGTAGAAGAAAGAAGAATAGGATGAAGATAAGAAGAAAAGAGGAAAAATTAGCTACTCCCTGAGGACTCCTCTGCAAAGCAACTGAGGATCATGGACTTCTTTACATCATTGATGATCAATTCATCCTGGGTCAAGAGTTGGTGTCGCAGTTGAATGACGAGGATGAATCTTCATACCGGCAAAGGTAAGAAAGACATTGATTGTATTTTATTTAATGGTGTATTTTTTTTCTAGGATATCCATTTGTCACGGGAGAACAAGACTTATACACACATTAATACCGGGATTCTAGACTGAGCATAACAAGGTGGGCAAAATAAATTGTAATTTATTTATTTTCAGACAAATACACAAATCTTTCACAATTACACTTAATAAAACACTTACTGGGTACAGGGAACGAAACAAAGTCTTTGGGCACCCCTGCACGCATGCCAGTGGGAGAACAAATTGATCCATGTAACAATTCCTGGCTAAGGGCACAAGTTGCCACCCCTATATCTCCGCCAAAAGGAAAAAGTTTGTTCAGTCCTTACAGTTTTCGTTCGGGAATCCTTAGCTCTAACAAATTCCAGAAGAGGGGCATGATCCTTGGTAACGATATAATTAGCCCCTCACACTCCGGAACCGCAGACGCTGGAAACTGGTGAATCCAATGAAATCTTCAGATGGAACTCCTAGGGACTGGGCAGCAGGCATCTTTATAGGGTTATGGGTCCTATACCTAACATGCACAACTAATCCCTCCCGTGGGAAAATTTCTCCCACCTATCCCAGACTTGCCAGTACCTTGCAAATAGGGCAGAATTTGCTTCCCGGTTTGCTCTGAGTATGTGCCAACGTGACACCTAGCATACCGGGCCCAACCTTCTACCTGGCGACAGTAAGTCTGGGATCTGGCCACAAGGTGTGAACAGCCCATATCTTGGACCGGTTCCTGGTACTTAACAATTTCCTGGCCATCTTAACTCCTAGGGTCTCTGAGGCTTTTCAACTCCGGACTTCTCTAGACACTGAGGCACTGACTGCCCAGGGTGCCTTTGAAGTGCGGAGATGAGAAATCCCTCAGCTCATCCACCCTTAACATATTTACATGTTAAAGGATTTATTACCGGGCTGACAGGAAAAGTTTCCTGTCTATACAGTAAAACCAGCACTGAAACACAATTTATTTTTTATATGTGATTTCTAGCTGTATAAACAATATAAAACAAATTTGTATGTGTGTCGTTTTTCTTCAGCTACCTGTGATCCAAAATTTAAATTGCTAGCTCACTCCTAGCGCCGCAAATACAATTAGCACATTTCACATATATTTCTATCACTACAGCTACTGTAGTGCCGACGATTATTCTAAAACAAACCTGGGGCAATCTCCAAAAAGACCCAGGTACATGCTGGGTAAATGCTGGGTACATGCTGCAACATTTCATACATTTCTGCAGACAGACTAATGGCCCATCGGATTAACAGCGGGGGTCCCTGGCAGTCCCATTCAAACTGAATGGGACTGCCAATAACCCCTGTTGTGTTAATCCCATGCAGAAATGTCACTGAAGTGTACCCAGCATGTACACAGCATGTACCTGGCTAGTTTAAGGCAAGTTTAAGGCAAGTTTTAGAATACTCGTTGGCTTGTCTGTGTGGACTGAGCTGCAAAATGGGGACAATAAATATGGTCTAGGGGAAAACAGGTCATTACGGTGCACACACAATTAACCCCTTCAGTCCCTGAGTGAAGAGCCCTCCTGAGTTACCATCCACCTTGTTCCCAATTTATGCTGTTTTTCCACTTACCTGTTGTAAGTAGGTAATTCAATTGAGCCAAGATTTCACTTTATTAATAAGTGTGTGAATTTGCTGCACCATCATTTTCTATTTTCTTTTTTGGGGTGTTCCTGAACCATCGCTCCCTTCAAACCCTGGATACCAATACTGTTTATAAGGGAATCTGTACATATTCCCTGTGAAGGTTGAGAATTATTTCTATTTCACCTTACAATTCAATTTATTTATTCACTTTTTCATCACCATCACTGTTGTTTAGCGCCGTTCTAAATCACTTGGGTTCACTAGGGGAAAACAGGTAATTACGGTGCACACACAATTAACCCCTTCAGTCCCAACGTGATTTAGTGTTAACCAGACGGATATAATGCCTTTATTAGTGGCCTGATTAATCCCCCATTGCCACACCATTGACTGGCATTGAGGGTATAACTAACCACAGTGACAATCAATGCATTGTTTGGCAGATGTTTGTTTTTATTTAATTATAATGTATTTTATTTTGAGGATGTTTTTATTTTTAGGTTGCCCATTGATTGCCATTGTTGAAATCCTTGCCCATATTGTTTGCAGCCCTCGGGACAGGAGTTGTGCAGGCCTGCATTAGTGTTTTTAACAGTACCTTTTCCCTAGCAATTATTGTCCTCTACCGTATGACTAATAATGTTTTGTATGCATGTTTTTCACATTTGATCAAGATTTACATTCTTAAAATCAATACATTTTAATTTTGACTGTGTACAGTAAATATCTCAAACACACACCCATGACACCCATTGTATTTCAAAGGGAATTGCACCTCACCCTTAATTATCAATCACTTCATTATTACTCACTCAACCCCGCTCTTCTTTCCCTCCATCAAGTCAATTAGCCCACACAATGTTATATTTACAGTATATAGCGCCATATATCCCCCATACACTACAGTATATACAGTATATGTATATTGTATATGACACACATGTAATATTATATTATAATGTTATATTTATATAGCGCCAAAAGTGTACTCAGCACTTTAAAAAGAATACAGTACAGTACAGGGAATTATAATAATAGCAGTTAGCAGTTTAATAAACAGTTTATTTTGGAGAAATGTTGTGGCCAACTGTAACAAAGTGTTGTGTTTTCCTTTACACTGCAGGGCGACAACGCTTCTGGTTGACCAAATAAGTGAAGAGAATGATTAGAAGTGTGCCACAAGGGTCAAGAACGCTCTTGAGAAAATTCACACTATAACCGCATCTGAGACCAGCATCAGGCAGATGAGGCGCAAATTGGGATGGAAATATGGACGTGTAAGGTTAGTACTGAAGGTAAAAGTGTGGTTTACCTGTGCAGTACCTCTAAAATTATTCCTTGTCATTACAGAGCGTACTCTATGATAAGGAAAGCCAACAAGATCAAAAGAGTGGACCAGGCACGGGCATAGATCGAAAGTGGCGAGACTTTTCAGGATGTCATATTTACTGACGAGTCAACTGTATCGCTTGAGAGATTTCTTTGCTTGGAGGTGAGGAGGAGCGCAGGAAGATACTGTGGTATATGTAAGAGAAATTAAACATATATAGTGCAGACTGTAATCACTGCTAATGTTCCTTATAATCTATAAGAATAGAACTCACAAAAATCGCTGTATACTATCGCATGTCAGAGATCCTTCTCTCTCTGACTGGAGCCCTTTCAACCGCAAATGCCAGGATATCCCTCAATAGGTAAGTATGATATGAAAATAAAGAAAACCACAATAGTGCATACTATTCGGACTCAGTATATTGTAAAGTCATCACGAGTGTTATAAACTCACATTTTCCATATGCTTGACGAAGCAATTGGCGAAACGCGTAGAGTTGAATCAGAGAACCTACGATCGGAAGGACTGGCAAGATCAGAGCTGGCACCAGACCTAGTTTGAACTCCCGCCCTAAGCTGTGACGCGATAGCGGAAGTGACGCGACGGCAGTGATGCACGCGGAAGCACACAGCGAGGAGTGAGTGAGGTGCTGGGAAGCTGCTTGTAATTGTCCTCCAGATCCACCGGCGGTTCTCTCCCCCATCCGATTATTGTATGGAAAATGTGAGTTTATAACACTCGTGATGACTTTACAATATACTGAGTCCGAATAGTATGCACTATTGTGGTTTTCTTTATTTTCATATCATACTTACCTATTGAGGGATATCCTGGCATTTGCGGTTGAAAGGGCTCCAGTCAGAGAGAGAAGGATCTCTGACATGCGATAGTATACAGCGATTTTTGTGAGTTCTATTCTTATAGATTATAAGGAACATTAGCAGTGATTACAGTCTGCACTATATATGTTTAATTTCTCTTACATATACCACGGTATCTTCCTGCGCTCCTCCTCACCTCCAAGCAAAGAAATCTCCATATCCTGGGATTTGGAACTGTCCCATCAGAGGAAGTTGAGCTGCTTTATACACTTTTTATTACTTATTCACTATTTGGTGTAAGGTGTATTTGTGTATTTTTTGTGTTTCACTTATAACACTATTTATTATTATCACTTGGGAAGCGCCCAGTCCACCCTTCACTCCCCTTTCCCACTTTTGTTCGCTTGAGAGATTTGCCACTTTTGCATTCCAGAAAAAAAGACGCATATCTCTGAAGCCACTTCCCAAGCACCCAGTGAAGCTGCATATGTGGGGTACGACCTCTAGACGAGGACCAGGATGCACCATCATCTTTGACGGTAAAATAATGCACAAAGTCACATGCTGTGGTCTTATGCACTGTACAAGTGTACAGTATTTGGAGTACTTTTCTTGTTACAGGAATCATGAATAAAGTATTTTTCCAAGACCAAATAGTGCCCGAGATTGTGGAATACATTACACGTGAATTCCCAGCTGGTCACCGTTTCTTCCAGGACAATGACCCGAAACACACAGCGTCTACTGCGCATATTCTTGCAGCGGTATCAACTGGGGTTAAGACGCCACCGGAGTAAGTACGGTAACGGTTTTCATTGTTTTACACTGTTAATATTTCTTTAACTAATTCACCTTCTTTCCCCCCTCCAATTCAAGATCGCCAGATTTGAATCCCATCGAATTGGTATGGTATCAGCTCAGGGATCATATCAGCAAAGTGGTGAAACCGTCAAAAAAGGATGAATTGGCAAAAGGCATACTGAGTTTTTGGAAGAACATACTCACCATAGAGAGATGTAATAAATATATAGATCATATTGCGAGCGTGTTGCCCATTTTTTATACAGAGTAATGGGCAGGCAACAGGAAGTTAGTAAGGTACTGTAGTATGGTACTGTAAGTACAGGTACAGCAAGTATGATACAGGTAAGTATGGCACTCAAAATAACCATTTTAACCTTTTTATGTCAGCCCTTTCTCTCCACTTTCTACTGTACAGTATTAAATCCTGCACAGGATGTGTCTACCCTACAGTAGTAAATGTTTTTACTCCAAAAAAAAGAAGATTGTTTTAAATTGTTTCAACTTGTTATAGTTATACAGTAGTTATAATGTAGTATAGAGTTACAGTATATACTGTACAGTATACTGTAGTTACACAGTTATAATGTACAGTATAAAGTTTGACAGTCATTTCTGTATAGTCCTATATAGTGATATACACAATGCCTTAAGTGCATTTTACTGCACTCATTTTTTTCTTTTCTTTTCAGAGCTGCTGCACTAAAAAAGGAAGGGGGGAGGGCGGGCATGTGTAAAAGATTTGTACTGTGTGTATATTGAAGCAGTCTTTAATTTACACAACGCCCCCTCTCTCATTGACAAAAGAACTAAGAACTACAGCATGCAATGCAGCCGTAACGAAGAAGATAAAGATTGGAAATTTGTATTATTCATGATTTTTTGTATTTTTCATTCCTCCATGATTATCCAGATAAAATAAAAAAAATGACTTCTTTAAATTCACGAGAATCTTGAAACACCCCCACCCCAAAGAAAAAGAAAAAATGGCAAAAATTGTTAACTTATCAAAAACATGATTCAGATTATGGTTTATTTAAATCAGTCCTTCAAAAAGGGACGTCTGTTTTTTTTTTTTAAACTTGAAATTCACTTTGAATGTGTGGGGAATTCTCCAAGAAGGGCTTATTACAGATTAATTGTTTTGGGGAAGGTGTGGATAAGCATTTCAATTCACGTTAGTTTGTTTGTAAGGCTTTGTGTGTGAAGTTGTGGGGGAGAGGTGGTACAGTAGCAGTGTGTGCGGGATTAGTGGTTGGTTCAGAGAAATCTTTTGACCAGCTATTAAACTCATCCCAATAAACTACAATACAGTACAGAATGCAATGCAGCCGTTACGAAGAAGATAAAGATTCTAAATTTGTATTATTCATGATTATTTGTATTTTTCATTCTTCCATGATTATCCAGAGAAAATAAAAAATGTCTTCTTTAAATTTAAATATACGCATGCGCCTAAATGTGATGACACGCATATGCATTTCAACAAGGTTCCAATGAGACATACACGCATGAGTATTAAAAAAAACAGTATGAAAAGAAGAGCAAAACTAGCAAAAGTATTGATTAATAAATAATAAATATATAAATGTGATGACACGCATATGCGTTTCAACAAGTTTCCAATTAGACATACTGTTCACATATGAGCGGAAAAAATATTTTACATTCGGAAGACGCGACGTTGTATTTTTGTATTACTTATTTTCCCTTTATTATCCTGTATACAGTATGTGTCCTCATATTTTTAATCTGTGTATGACTAAGGAGCCTCAGTATGAACTCATTACGTTAATCTCTGCTTCAAAAACAAATCTTCAAATTACAATTACTGTACACACACATACACAGACTTGCAGAACTGTACGGCTGTACTGTGCAGGTTGAATGGCTATTAGATTTTTAAGACAACAACTCGCGATTGTCCACTTGAGTTTCTAGACGGTATTGCAGACAATGCTATAATGCAATTTTCTGCACCCAATAGAAACCCGAGTCTATGGCGGTATGGTTGGAAAACATCACGTGCCATGAAAGGGTTATTCCGAGTGGTACACCGGGAAAAGTTTTAGAATAGCGGCCACTGCAGCTGTAATCAACACTACTTTGATTGGGGGTCAGGAAAAGTCTACCAAAAAAATGAACTTGACACTGGGTCAAAAACTCTGATGCTTCTGGGGACTCCTGAAATACTGTTATAGTGACACTAAAGGGATAGCAGGGGAACAGCAATGAAGAAAGGGTGGTGCCCCCCTTGGCACTTGAGGCCATGAGGCACCCATGGAATAGACATGGGGGAAGCAGGAACAGTCTGTGATACCCTTTGAACAGGTAAGGGTGTCATCTGAGCATGCAAACTATCACATCTAGTAGTTAACTCTGCTTTAGCTACTCTGGGTGGTGAAAATTGTCCCTGCATGTCTTTCAAGGTTTTGGCCATATTAGCCAGCAATATTCTTTGGGATCCATGTACCTAGGAAGGACTGGTTACTTGGGCTTGTCAATCTATCACAGGTGTGGAACCTTCTGAGATAACATGGAACCCAAAAATCAACATGTCTGGAATAAGTTAAATTGATAGTGTTGAATGCTCACACCAAGGTAGTAACAGAAGATAGGGAAAGATAACAAAAAGTTATCTGCAAGATCTGCAGAGCTGCACTCAAATGCAATGGTAGCCAGTGAAAGACAAAAGAGCAAAAAAAGCAAAAAGGGAAAAACAAAGCAAAACAAAAAGGTGAAGGGCCTGCAGAGCTAGATGCAAGTATTGGTAGCCAGGGAAATACAAAAAAGAAGGGAACAAAAAAATTGACAAGCAACAACTTTCAAGCTGGGTGGGGTTTATATACCTTAAGCTAATATGGCCTCTGGTCTCATAGGAGATACTAGCTCTTACCAGCCCTAACTTGACACTTTTGTGTGACCCTACAGGTCTATAGGAGTATTGCGGGAAGGAATCTTGACACCAATGATCCTGTCCCTGGGTTTGCGCCTCCTCAACTATGTGGCGATGGAGATCCTTCATCCTCTCCATCCTCACAATAGAATCACTTGGCTCATTCCCACTTCAATTCCTCTGGCCCACATCTTACTCACACTCAGTGATCTCATCCTTTACTACCGGGTCTGTCACTGTGCAGAACACTAAATTATTTGACAGTCATCATGACACTGATGTGTACTAGCTACTGACGGTGCTTGTATCTTGGCCACTTTTTTAAAGTTTGATTTGTGTTGTGATGCACCATCATTGATTTTTAATGATGGTGTTGGATGTTACACAAAAGCTTACTATTATTCTCGTCTCCAACAAACAAATTCTCCTACTGTATTTGTTTCTGCTGCTTCCTACATGGCCTCTTCCTCTGACATGGTTTGAACACTGTTGTTTTTGCTGTTTTACAGTGTTGCGGTTACTAAGCCTACCCTCTTCCTCAGATCACCTTATTTTTTTTTAAATTTAGTTAAATAAATGAAAATCACAAAAAAATGTTAAAAAGTAAAAAATTGTAGTTAATAATTTATAAAAGTTTGTTACATTAACATTTTTTATGGTTGATTAATCATGTTTTCTAGTTAAATACTGATTTAATGACAAACTGCGTGTAATTTGAATCATCATTCATATATATATATTTAATAATTATGACTTATCTTTATTTATTATATTAGATTAATCTTTTGGTTTTTTAGTTTAAAGTTGTGTTAATGGCCTTTCCTTCATATTAATATGCCACATGCAAAATTGCATGTAATTTCATTCATAAATCATAGACATATTTAGTAATTACAAAAAAAGAAATGAAGCACATGCCCCCATAGTGTGATCCATTTTTTTTTTTTAATTCATAAAGCATATGTATGAAGAATCTATCATAAATGAAATGCATTGGCACATCTATTCAAGCAACTTTCAATGTATTACTTCCTGGTAAAACATTTTGTAAATAAATAAATCATCCACTTGTTTTTTTTGTTGGAATGTTGCCCAATATTTTTTTTGTGATTGGTTAATTTTGATATTACATCCTTTTGGTGACTTTGTGCAACCTGTGTTGGATTTACACTCATCACCTTATTTTGATATTATGATATATACTTTTGTTTCACTTTTTTTAAACGTATCTACTAACATCCATCTTATTAATTGTTGATTTTTTTGGTAACAATTTTTCTTTAATTATTTTGTGGCGTAACATTTTTTACTTTTCCATAATTTATTTTTTATTTTTTTATCTTGCTCTGTTCATGAAACACACACACACACACACACACACACACACACACACACACACACACACACACACACACACACACACACACACACACACACACACACACACACACACACACACACCAAGATAGGGCATTAGGTAATAGAGATACAGCATTTTAAATATGTTATTGCTATTTGTATCACTAGTGTTTTTGTTGAATTGAAAGAGTTAATACAGGTTTTTTTTAACCTTTTTTATTTTTCTATATTTAATAATTATGACTTGTTACTTATTACATTAATCATATTTTTTTAGTTCAAAGCTGTCAAAGTCCTTGTTTTCAAATTAATATGCAATTTGTCAAATTGCATGTAATTGCAGTTATCAAGCATAAGCATATTTAATAATTACGACTCATTACTGTATGTAAATGTATGTATATATGTGTGATCCAGGTACAGAGCGCTTTACAATACATGTGACCTAATATTATAACACAATGGGAATAAGCACTTCAGACATACTGTAAAACAATAAGAAAAGGAGTCCCTGCCCCAAAGAGTTTACAAAGTTTATTACACAGACACTGTAGTAGTATTATTAGTCATCGATTATGTTAAAAACCATAATAGAAGAAAAAAATCAACAAGTGTAACCTCTGTTAAACTGTAAATCATTAAAAAAAAAAACATGGTTTGATGTTATGATTAATTATGAAGAAGAATGGTCTGACCTGACTGCTGGTTTACCCCTCACTCTCTCAAATTAATTGTTTTGTCAGCGTTATATTTTTTTTATCTTTCTTAAATTATATTATGTAGGGGACTCAAGTAAGATTCATCAAGGAGTACATTGGATTAGATTAGACGAATTGTTGTGTGTGTAAAGTGCTGCCAAGTCATGTCCCAAGTTTTCCAACCTAGATGTTCCATTGGTGTCTATTATTTTATGCAGGTTTAATCAGTGATTCTGGAATCATATTGTTAATTCAGGACCAAATAAGAAAAAGAGAACCACATTAACAAAGAATAAAACAAATCGATAATTAAGTGCATGGTAACTTGAATGTACATTGCACTAAATCAGGTAATAAAGGAAGGAAGTTAAAAGTAAAAATAATCCAAAATGGGAGGTGGGGGTGTTACTGAACTCCCACCACTTGGGATTCCAACTGAAAGGGAGGCAAACTCTAAACCACCCCAGTGGGTGTACTTTTCCCAATTTTGGAGTGAACCAGTGCCCGGGCTAAAACCCCATAAAGTTCATTGATACTTCCCCTTTCAAACACTGCTTTCTGGTCTTACATAGCCAGGTTGGCTAATGCCAGGATCCAGAACATCACTGGTGGTCACTGACCAGTAGTATTACTGGCTGAAAGATGTGGGACAGACCTCCGTAACACAAGTCAGGAGATGGAGGAGGGGAATAAAAGCAGTGTGGCACCTGTTTGTACTCTGGTCTCCCTCTCTATGGTTTTATAGCTAAGCCCAGGTATTTCCTGATGCCAGACTCAGTGGTTTTCTTGCAGTCCTTATTATGAGACTATGAGGTGGTTTATTCAAAGTCTGAAAAGGAAGCTGCATAGTCAAGAGTTGACATAAAATGCTTGATGCAGCATACGGAAGTTTAATTTCATGCTCATGTGTTTGGAGTGAGAGCATCAGTTTCTTCTGTCCTATGTTGAGAGAGACTCCTGGAATGCCATCCTGTTAATACTAAAAGAAAAGAAAATGATCTAAAAGGTTTTTATTAACCACATACATTTGAATACAGGGAGTGGCAGTGGCTCGATAAGTGATTCACATATTTAACAACCAAAACAATACAGGCATACCCCGCTTTAAGGACACTCACTTTAAGTACACTCGCGAGTAAGGACATAGTGCCCAATAGGCAAATGGCAGCTCATGCATGCACCTGTCAGCACGTCCTGGACAGCAATACCGGCTCCCTACCTATACCGAAGCTGTGCGCAAGCGGGGAGACTATAGAGCCTGTTACAAAGGCGTTATTTACATCAGTTATGCACATATATGACGATTGCAGAACAGTACATGCATTGATAAGTGGGAAAAAGTAGTGCTTCACTTTAAGTACATTTTCGCTTTACATACATGCTCCTGTCCCATTGCGTACGTTAATGCGGGGTATGCCTGTAGTGTTTTTCTGTTTAATAAATATTAATTATAGTACTTAGAAGTTAGAACAGAATAAAACAATAAAAGTAGTATGTACTCGGTTCTCCCTCCCACCTGTCCATTACAGAGATGGATCAGTAACTAGTTTTAGGACATACAACTGGTAAACAAGTCAAGCATTTTGATAGATTCCAACCTACTGTAGTTGTTTGAATTGGTGACTGACCTACTGTACAATACCAGTTTTCAAATGCAGAGACAGAGAGAGACATACCTTTCTAGTTGTATTAGCTGTCGCCAGTTGTATATGTATATTCCCTCAAGCATCCCTCCAAATAAATTCAAAAGACACTCCTCTACATAGCCATTAGCATATCGCTCAGGTGTGCTGCTCTTTCAGCAAATAGTTTTAAATGAGTCACATTCCACACTTCTAAAAAATTTACATACCCATTATTTTGAGTTGATGATTGTCACGGGTGCTCACCACAAACCGGGGCTGGACCGCAGGGCTGAGGTGGGGATGTGAAAATACCAACCTAGGCCGTGAAGCTGGGTCCGGGTTGCGCAGCTCGTAGTCGTGGGGTAGCCGGGTCAGGGCAGGAGAGTGTAGGGTCATAGAGGTACTTGCCGTAGTAAGGATTGGAGAGAGGAGAGTAGTTGAATTCCGGAGCCGAGGTCGAGGATAGGAGAGGACAGAGTAGTTGAATTCCGAAGCCGAGGTCCAAGGATGCCAGAGATCAGGAGTCCGGTACAAGGCTGGGGGTCAGGATACAAAGAACAAGAGGACAAAGCAAGGCAACTTGTAGCAAGCACGGCAAACACAAAATATGCTCAGCAATCAGCCCAGGGCTAATTGAGGCTATATACTAGAGGGAGCCAATGGGAGACCCCAATGGGAGACCTTACCCAGGAGTGAGGTCAGAGGTAAGTCGAGTGCCGGTAAGAGGAGGCAGGATGCAGGAGAGGTGTGCAGGCATCAGCGCAATTGCTGGGATCCGGTGTGAGGGTGCACTCCCACGATGCGGAACCTTGACGGGGACGAACAGCGGCACCTGTGCTGGCCAGCTGACTCGCTGGTATTCTCATGGAGGTCCGTTGCGGCAGCGCATGCGCGCCCCCGCTGGTCCGGGAGCAGTGGCGGTACGCACCCTGAGTCTGCGCATATCTCCAACGAGAGGCGCAGGTGCACGTGAGTTCCTGCTGGGGGGAAGAAACATGGCAGGTAAGGGCTGCGAGCGGTCGTACCTTACAATTATAAGCTTAAGGGACCAACCAAATTACTGGAATCATGTCAGATCCAACAGGAGTAGAACCCACAACTACTGCTTTTCTAGGCCACAGCTCTAACAGTGTGAGCTAAACCAGCTGATAGGGTGCATTGTTGTCATATCCTACATTTGAGCTGCTCACAGCTCACACATGTAGCTAATATAGCTATTAGTGTATCTCACAGGTATCTCAGGTGTGCTCCACAAGGAACATTACACTTTCAACCAGAAAGTGTAAGTGGTCTACTTTTAAAGAAAGTGAGGAGGGAGAGCTTCTCCAGGTGCTGTATATACACTCATTTTGGTGCTAGATGCACAAAATGAGTACGGTATCACAGAACAGGGACACAAATGTTCACTGTTCCATCTGCCAGAGTTCTAGGCACATACTGAATTGAAATACTTTATTTTACAATAAATAAAACTCTACAAACTGCAGGAGCCTATTCTACTTGCTTCCCACAGCACACAAAGTGTTAATAGATCGACAAGTCTAAGGCACCCTAGGAATGGGGTATGGTGTCAGACCCAACAAGATCAGAAGTTGAACCCACACAATCTCTTTTATTCAGAACAGCTCTAGCAGTATGATCTAAACAAGCTAATGAGTTGTAGACACTGTCTACAAACAACATACCTGAAAGGGATATCTATTTTGTTGATTGCATTTGTAACCTTGAAAGCACTTCAAGCACAAAGTAATAATATGTACTTAGGGCTATGAGTTACTGGGGTCATGTGACATTAAATAAAAGATGAACAGAACATGGGCAATCTCACTCTACTGGGTTGGAAGAAATTGGGTGTCACCTCTGCTGCTCTGGGGATTATTATTGTGGTTTGACAAGAAAGTTCTATTATTATTTGTAGATAAATATTATTGCTACTATCTGGATGTTGTACATTTTCATTTTATTAGATCAGATCTGTGAAATGTAGTTTATATAGATTGTACAGGAGGCATTAAATCCCTTTATTGCCATTACATTCCTTTGCAAAGGCTTTTGATACAGTTCTCCACAAGAGGTTAGTGTACAAAATAAAGCAAATTGGACTCAGTATAAATATCTGCACCTGAATATCTAATGCCCACTGATACCATGTTTAGTAGTGGTGGGTCATGTGACCTCTTAATGTAGAGGTGCCAAAGTGGGTATGCAGTCTTTCCATTTTCAGAGCTGTACGACATAAACTACATGTAGCTGTTGTCTGATCCTTTAAAAGTTGAAATAGCACCCCATAGTTGCTCTTGCATTGAAAATACAGCCAACGGGCGATGTGACTGTTGGTCCTGGATGTTGTGAATGTAATTATGGTCCTCGATCTTGTGGTGCTGGTGATGGGGTTTACGCTGGATCAACATTGGAGATGGGCAAATTTATTGTGTATTTGGTTCTGCCTCGGATCGGCCAGTTCCTTTGGACTAAGGATTTTCACGGATCAGTGTCCAAAAGAGTAATCCACCCATTTATCTCTATCACTGACAATACATATTGAATTAACAATCCATGATCTGATTTTTAACAATCTGACAACAGATGGTTAAAATCCACACACTGATTCTACAATCTGGCAACGGATTGTAGAATCCATGGTCTGGATTGCTAAAAATTTGTCCGGCTTGTTTCCAATGGCTGTTTTGGATTAATCCATATGGGTTCAAACTAGAACAATCCGTCAGTGGATTTAACATTGTGGAACGTATTTTAAATGGAAATCCCTAGAAATGGATTTTGACATATAGGGTTGTTATTTCTGCTTGGAGACTTTTCTTTACTTGTTTTTAAATACGTATTTTCATTAGCCTTAACAATGATCACAGTATCATCACTTCCATCTTAAGCATTAGCATATTCATCACCCACTCATCACCACCACCACCACTTAAATCATTCTTTCATAACTTCAGCAACATACTCATAAGAATCCTCCTCATTCACAAGTTATATTTGAATGGATGAATCAGCATTAAGTCCACCCACCAGTCGCTTTCTCTCCTTCTTCTCTATCTGACTGTTTGAACAGTCTGCTCGCCTAAATTTAGCATAGGTTGAATTTGATGGACGTACGTCTTTTTTCAACCTCATCTACTATGTAACTATGTAACAGGTCCTTAGAGTCTTGTGCTATCAATGCCAGAGTTTGTTCAGCATTCATGAATGTTTTAGAATGATGTGCCTTTTGTAGATGATTTAGCGGGCTAGGCAACGGAAAAAGCAGCAGTTTGGACAGGGGTCACTGGAAGTGGTGGGCCTGACTTTTCCCTAGAAATTATTCATTTCATTAACATTATCAAAATTACGCTTTTCCACTTTAGCAATTTCAGAAGTATTACTAGAACTAGTAGCCAGGGCCCTAGGCTGACTTGAATTTCTCATTTCCATTTTAAATCTCTTAACTGGAGTTTCATTGTCTAGGCAGGGAGGGAGGCAGATCTTCTGCAGGGAGACTGGAATTCAGTGATATTGTCATCGTCTTTCCACTTAAACTTGCTGTCAGTAGCAGGTGTACAAGCAGCACAACCTTTAACTAAATCCAATTAATCATCATCACTATCCCACCACCACAACAACTAAAACTATGTCCACCTATTCTTGCCCCACCACGTCTAATTTCAAAATCTTTCTTCAAACCACTAAAGCCAGTAATCTTATTAGACATGTTATTATTTGTTAACTTCACTTCTTATATATGCTAGTGCTATACACCCCTGAAAAAGAGACGTTGTCAGTCTTGAAACACGTAGGGTTAACTAGAAGGAGCAGCAGGCAGAGAGGCATACAGAGCAGCTGATCCTGTGTTTTCTGGCTCTGAGCCAATAACAGAGAGAGTCGTGATGTCACCTGGGGAAGCTGAGAAGCTATCAGCTGCAGGCAGCAGACCAGAGACGGACGGCAACATCAACGCGGGTCCTGCTATTGCCGAAGCAAGCGGGGAATATTCAAGCAAAGGCTACATTATACCAGGCTCATGAGCTAGTGACATCTAGTTTCAATTTTAACCAATCGAGGAAAAGGCGTAGTCCTGTTCATATTTATGCAACTAATGTTGTTTATTCTGTTTTAATTGTTTCATTATATCATCCATTATTAACATTATCCTTTTTAAGAATACTGGCCTCTGAGGTTTACAAACTTAAGTTTTATAAGTGTACTTATCAAAGGTAATACACTATTGTGGCCTTTCTTGTCTCCATTTATATTTAATGCCAGCAACACTTGCAGGTTTGCAAAGTCATCCTTAACAGAGCTGATTGGAACCGGAGTGCACTCCCAAGGAAATTAACTTTTGGAGATACAAGAAAAAGGGTTTTATCTCATTCATTTATGGTTTGATCTCAGTTGGTCCCACCGCCATAGAAGTATTTTTGTTTTCTACAGTATACCATATAGTGCTATACAAGGCTTGCTGCTAACTAGCCTAGGATCAGGCAGACTCAGATGACCTGCCTGGTACTGGCAGGTGGTTCTTCTCCATGTCCAACTCCCCATCCACTCCCATCACCAACCACACCCCTCTTGAGTCAACCACCAGGCACCAGACCATGAGCCACACCACTACTTGGTATAAAATAAATTAAACTTTATGTAGCGGGGTACATCCTGGCAACTATTCTACCCAATGGGCTGGCAGTAAACCCTGATATTCACAGGTTTGCCAGTAGTTGGTATGGGGCTTTCCCTTTCACCTTTGGTACTGCACTTGAGTGACAGCAGAGGGTGGCACATCCTGTTGTAGCTGGGACAATGGTGCCCGACTCCTGGCTGTACATAAGGGCAGGACCGCCTTAAATTTGGAGGTTGTTCCTTTCCTCGGAGGAAGGCAGGTCACACGTCTGGGAGCCGGAGATTGGGGCCTACCCATGTGCTCTTCCCTACGGGGGGAGCAATTGTGATTATACCTCTACCTCTGCTAGGGAGGGAAAGACTTAGGATGGCTGCGGGTGTCCTTGGCCTGTAGTGACGGTCCAGGGACCATCTCCAGTGATAGCTGCGAGCAAAGAGACTGTAACCGGCAGAAGACTGCTGAGTAGCTGTGTATTACTGCAAAGATTGTAGTAATAAACTGTTCCTGTTTTGCAATATACCTCCGGCCTGGTGTGTGATCTAACTGGGGGGAGAGTACAAGTTCTACTGTGGGGGAAACCATCTCCATACATCCCTAGAGTCTACGGCAGATGGACGCACAGCTAATTAAGCCTGTTCCTGTGTCCCAAAGTCATCGCGGATGACTCAGCCCTCTTGTTATCAGCAGGAATGCACCACCCCCCCCCCAGTAATGGCCCCTATCTGCAATTGGGGGGGGGGGGACACTGTTACATTTATAATTATACTACTAGTTGTAGTAAAAACAAAATTATATTTATATTTTTTCTTTTTGTGTCTTTTTCAAATACAATTAATTTTTTTGCCTACTTACCTGAGTGCTGCCCTCTGATTTCGTCTCAACAACGGTATTGTATGTTTTATATATATATATATATATATATATATATATATATATATATATATATATATATATATATATATATAAAATAAAAAAATAAATAGATGATACCGTTCTGTGGCTAACGAAATGCTTTTATTTGTGCGAGCTTTCGAGATACACTGATCTCTTCTTCCGGCGATGTTACAATGAATGAAGCAAGCAAAAGGTATACTTAAAAACAGTGTCTCTTGGAATGTTATCTGTGCTTGTCCTTCCCCGGTTGGATGTGTTTTATTGCTAGAGGTGTCAAAAGGTTCCTGAAAGCAAGTGATGTAAGAGTGTGTGTGTATCTGTGTGAATTTAAGTGAATGGAGAGCCCACAGGAGGATCACCTGGTGCAAGACGAGTGGAACAGTCTTTATCAAGGGTTGCAGTTTGTTTCTAAGTTTCTTAATTTTTTCTTTAGATCACTTGATTGTTATTATCACACTGCTTTATTATTTACACATATGTGGTTGAATTGTATATTGTCACATTTAGGGTGTGTTTAGAGCGCTATTGTTAGTTTTTTTCAAACTAACAGAGTCAGAACACCTACTGAACTGAACTGATAACTTTAGGCAGTTCTGTGTCTTATATCACCTCCAGAAAACAGACACCCTCTTTGTCACTAACCGTGGACACACAGCATGTTGTCACTTCCTTTGGGACATATAACACCTCACCAGGGTTTGAGGGCAAACCTCCATGATTGTTACTGGCAACCCTGCATACTTACCAGGATTACTGCCAGCATGAAAGAGATATGTACACCAATTTTACACATGGCTACATTCTCCCGCTGGTGGAACCCAACCGCCCGGCTGGGATCTAAATTTGCGGAACCTTCCTTCAGGTAGCACTGCAAAACACAACAATACATTATTACAGTACATATCTTCATCATAACATAATAACAGCTACATCCTAACTTAGATGTGTAACAACCAGGATTACTCCCTGCTGGAGTATCCATTACTGGTACTACCATACCCTCTTAAGGTGGCCTGCGCACAGCATGGTCCACTGGGTTTACAGCAGAAGTACTATAACACTCTGAGTGACATACTGGACAAGAGGGGAGCCTTTGTGGGGCTGTACAAAGCCTTTGGACACCCACATGTGCTCTCTATACATTTGTAGGCCCTATATGCTGCATAAATGGTCCGTAGCACTGTTATAACTATATCACCAAGTGTATAGTCAAGCCTGTTATATGCTCTGAGAGTATACTCAGTACATTTATAGGGTCATTACATAGAGGGACAAGATTTGGCTGCATTTATGCTAGAAATGTTACATTCACAAGCCTAAACTAACTGATATAAGGTGTTACTACGAACTAACTCTCTATCATATACCAAAAGGCATGAATCACTGCAATGCATGTATGAGAATCAATTGATTTCCTATCTATGATAGATAGTTCACTGAATTGCTGCCTACCCTAACAGCCACCTCTGAATGTTTTTTTTTTAATAGTTTTGAATGATGTATATATGTGTGTTTTTAAATGAGTATTTAGACTAATAAAACGTTATTATTTTCTTGGGACTTTTTGGTACAAGGGTCATCAATTCCCTATACATTAACTAACATAGGTAATTTTTCCTATTGGAATATTGTCATCCAGAATAATTTATCCAGCATTGAGTGCTGGGTGCTATGGGGATACTTTTTTTGATTCCTCTTGGATAATCAATGTTATACATAGATATCTTTATCCCTTCCAAGCACCTGCTTATTTGAATTAGAATTTATATTGCATTATTAGACGAGCGGTCTCATCCCCTTTATAGTTGACATACTGGACACCCACAATCAGCCGATAATTCTGGCATGGATGCTAGTGGACTGAGGGGATCATGCCCATACACTTCCTTCAGGCATCTCCTGGAGATGTAAGCTATCTTTTCTTGATGACACCACTTCTCGTCTAACACTTTAGGATCCCAATCCTCTAGTGAGCTATCAGTATCCCAATCTTCTATGGAACTATCAGAATCCCAATTTTCTTCCCCTGATCCTTCCTCCTCATCAGTACTATATCCCCTATCCTCATCAGTGGAACCCATTTCGAACTCAATTTCTCCTTCCCATGGCTGGTGAAAATAAAGTAACAACTTTTGGCGATTCCTGGCAACTCTTGCCGACACTGGAGGCACATAGGGTGGTACCCGAGCAACAGGCACAATATGAGCAATATTACCCAAATCCCCAGACATCCCACTGGGATGAGTGTACATACCATAACCCTTGACTCCCCCTTTAGCCACATGCTTGATTTCAGTAGGATTCACCCCCGGAGACTTCACATAGGTTAACACTTCCCTCCCCGATCCCTCATCGGAGGTAAAGCACTCGCCCCAGTCCAAGTTTTCCCCAGTCCATTCTTCAAAAGTGGCTCGGGACTCCCCAGACAACCCTTGGCTAGACTGGGACCCAGATGAGAAAGTGACAGAGGCAGGGGTTTTAACTATGGCCGGGGGTTGGGCATAGGGAAACACTGCCGTCATACGTGGGGCTACGACCCGCAACTTCTCGCTACCTTGCCCGGTACCATCAGACTGGCACTCCGGTTCACTCGCCTCCTTACTCCCAGGCTTCCGCAGGGCCTGCCAGCTCTTCCCGGACCCAGGCGACCTGGTACAGCTGCTTGGTCGCGAGGACGCGGCCATTTTCCACCCGGCTCTGCTGTGTCCACCGGATGTGATGTCATGGCTCTCGCGGGACTCACCGCCGCCATCTTGCGTTGGGCTCCCAACCGGAACCTCTTCCTCCAGAATGACATCCGCCGCCGGAAGTGATGGTTCTGCTCTCCGCTCCGCTCGGGCCCGGACTAGGCCTTTCTCCGCCGGTGCCACCACCGGTGCCTGAGGAGGGCAAGGATGTCGCTTACCGCTCCGTCGGCTCGGGATGGTTCCTTCTCCGCCATCGACTCCGCCAGTCAACACGGCCGTGGGACTGCGCCTCTCGGGTTGTTTCTGCACCGGCGACACGAGACTCCGCTCCGCCGCGACACAGGTAAGTGCCGGTTCTTTCCCAGCATCGCTGTAGTGGTCCGCCGGTAGGCGCATCACCACCGTAGTTGGAGTCGCCTGTTCCTCGTCCGAGGAGTCGAACTCCGATTCAGGGAGTGGCACTCCCGGTGGGGACCGACGGTGAGGTTCTGGGTTCTCACCGCGTTTGTAGGCCCCTTTCTCTTCAGGCTCCGTTCTGATCATTAGGAGCGATCCCCATTCTCCGGGATCAACTGGTTCTGCTTTGACAGAGAGCGAGGCTTCAGCTGTCAGTTTAGCTGTGTCCGCTCCCGCCTCCACAGTCTGCCCTGGTACGAAGGGCTGCACGGCCCCTAGGTAGTGGATGACACATTGGGGACACCTAGCCGTTGTGCTGCCTTCTCCACCGGGCAACCTGCACTGCATGCACTGGCACCGCAATGTCTCTTTGTCCCAAGCCTTGACTACCAGGAAGCCTCCTGGCAATGAATAGGGATATACCCCAATGTCCATCTCACTATTTGTAGTGCTGGTTACGGGAGACACTTTGCACAGTGGTCTCTCCTGTTCACCAGCTCCTCGCAACTGAGGGACAGGAAGCTCACATGCAGCTCCTCCCTCAGACAACTCGGGTCTCGCTTGGCAGAGATAGAGACCCCTCCCCCTGGTGAATATTTGGGGAGGGTCCCACAGATTCACGTTATGGCCCATAATTGGCTCTGAGCCTGTCACAGTCCTGGAGGGCATGGCCGCAGCTTTCGCACCATATCTCCCATCAGGGTGGGGTTTTCCTTTTGGCGCAACTCCAGGCCAACTTTCTGCAACTTCAACATTTGCAGCATTGTCTGCACTCGGCCAACGCAGTCTCCCAGGGAAGCGGGAGCCACCATTTTGGTTCACTCGGCCATTCACTTTAGCAACTGAGGTAGCTCTGTGTGTATTGTACACTGACTGGAAAGCAAATCCATCACTCTCCCCACACACTACTACAATATCCTCCTCACTGTCCTCTGGGGAAGTACCCCGTGGTCCCAGGCAGGACCAAAATGGCGCGGCCACAGCCTTGGCCCCACTCCACAGTAGGCTCGCAAAAATCGTTTCCGTAGCTTGCTCTTCTGTTGCGCACATACCACGTGCGCTCTCTCCATCAGCCTCCGTCCGCCATCTTGGACCTTCCGGACCGCGCGGATCCTCCATTCTTGCGGTCACCGTTTGGTTGCTGTATTTACTGTGATTGTACATGGAGCTCATCTCTGTGGGGCAGCTGCCATATCGATACAATAAAGATTGCCCGATGCACCACCTTGTGTACCTAATGTAGGTCTGACTCGTGTTGCACTATCTCAGGCTAGGCTCACTCTCTCTGTGTATGCTGTGTCTCTCCTCTCTCTCCAGTCTGTGCTCTCAGCGGTAAGTGGTCTGGAATGGGCTAGAGTACTCTGGCTCTTCCATGCAGTACTTGGGCGTCTACCTCTCTTGGTCAGCCTAGCGCAGACCCTCTCCAGGATTCCTGACCACGTTAACAGGCTATCCCTTTAGGCATTCTACCAACTAGCACTACCTCAAGGTGACTAGGACAGCTATAGCCCGGCTCCAGACTCCCAACTCCTCTCAGGTCGTCGCTGCGGTCTGACAACTCCATCAGCTCCCCTGACTACTCCTAGGTTCCGTCCCAACGCAGCACTGACTGGCAGCATACACTCTCCTGTTTCCCAGTGTGCCTAGCAAAAGCCTGTCCTGTTGACAGGTATCTCAGCAGCGCCTCCAAATGTAACGGATTTTCTGGCCTGGCCTGACCCACCCAATCTCACATTGGCCCCTGTGGTCTAATCAGTCCCCATTACATGGTCGTGTCTGGTGGTGCACCTGTTGGCAACAGGACTCCTGAGTCTCCCGCATGATGTTGTGTGGGGATTGCCAACCCAGACAGGCAGCTGAGGTAGTGTGCGTGAGTCCTACCTACATACAGTGCAGTGCCTCCACCTCATCAGGATCTCTGCATCCGCAAGAAGATGGTTCTGATGAGGAACTCCTCAGTGGTGCCTTCCTCTGTGGAGTAACTTCACACTCACACATGGGGGTTCTTGTGAACAAGGGCATCTTTATTGGCATGGTTCAGGCAGACTGCCCCTCGCAGCGGTCAGCTTAGCTGCACATCTCTCTGCTGCACTCCGTCTGGAAGGTTCTTCCTTCTCCTAATGGAGTTGCTTTCCACCTCTCCCCTCAGGGAGATTTACCAGCTTGTCGCTCTGCTTTGAGCTGCACAGACTCACAGCTATTGAATCAGACACTGCAACACTGTTGCAGACCTCCACATGACTCTCCTGAACAGAGTCAGAACACCAACTTAACTGAACTGATAACTTTAGGCAGTTCTGTGTCTTATATCACCTCCAGAAAACAGACACCCTCTGTGTCACTAACCTTGGACACACAGCATGCTGTCATTTCCTTTGGGACATATGACACCTCACCAGAGTTTGAAGGCAAACCTCCATGATTGTTACTGGCAACCCTGCATACTTACCAGGATTACTGCCAGCATGAAAGAGATATGTACACCAATTTTACACATGGCCACATAAAAAAATTAACACATTCGTTACCGTAACGGCTATCTGCTATGGTAATGATGCTCCTTTAATGTCATTTTTATTAATAGTGTGCAGGAGCAGGGGGTCTTCTGAAATGAAGCGCTTTGATTTCAGACCCTGGTATGGGGCTTTTGGTGCCATTATGGCCGCCATTTATAATCATCCGCGTCACGTGACGTGGGACATTTAAATAATGAAGACGATACTGGCACCCCATATCTGGACCTGTAACTCGGGAAGCAGGAGGTCCCAGACCCTGAAATCAATGTGTTTCAGCTCATGAGACCCCCTGCACCCACACAGTATGAATAAAAATTACATTAAAGCAGCTTCATTACTTTAGAGGTTAATACATGAGTCAATGTGCAATGTAAAACTTAAACAAAAACATATCCAATTGAAAAACCTGAAAAATAATATTTACATACATTCAATATTTAACTTAATATTTAACTTAACTTTAGAAGCTTTGGCCCTTCGAATCCAGGGTTATCAGGAAGCTTTTGTACCGTGACGTCATCCAACCCATTCTGACGCCATCCACCTTTAAGATCCTGGCCAGGTAACAAAATGATTCTCTTTTTTTATCTTCTAACAACTTCTTTCTTAATCTGTAACTATTTCTTGCTTCTCTTCATCTTCAATCTTCATCTGTTAATCCAAAAACCCCATGGTAGATCCACAACTCAATGTTGTCATATTGGTTTCTGGATCTCAAATGAGGCGTCAAGGCCTTAAATATAGCCTATGATGTCACATTTTTGGGACAGATGATACAGCATCCAATCAGATTGGAGCTGTACCATGTGCCCGCCTTTTTTTGTTGTTGGAAGGATGTGATGACATCTCCAAGGGATTTACGTCCCATCCTTCAACCCACATGGCTGTATCACATGATATTACAGCCAATGGGATTGCAGACAATCCCATTGGTTGCTGTACCATGTCATAGGTTACCTTAGTTCAAAAGGATGTGACATCATCCCTTAAAGTGACTTCACATCCTTGTGAACTAATGTTGACTTGTGAGTGTGTCTATTAGAAGCCTTTTTTCATGTAATAATACTTTTCAAAACAGTTATATGCTATGTGACGTGCACTTTTCTTCTCTTTATGTATCTAGATATCTGTGAATGTTTTTTGTTCTTTTTAGAAGCTGCGAACCTTGTCATTGCATCTATTATATTAATTTTAACTATTGATTTGAACTTACTTATCACATGGACTTCTCTAATACTGGTTTGATTCACTATCTTGTTTTGGAACTTTTATTATTTAATCACTTATTGTGTTGTTCTGAGCGTGTGTCTCTGGTTACACACTCTTTATATTATATTGCTCATGTTTATTGACTTTGTGACAAACAAGGGTTAATACAGTCAGCCACAGGTTATTGGTTAAGCTACAAGTTTTATTAAGTAAATAATATATACATATTTGACCTACAGTACTGCAGCAGCAGCCCATAGTCAAACCCTGCCTACAACACAATGGCTTACACTTGAGGCTGCATCCCTCATTATATACTGTACTCCCCCTCCCATATCAAATCAGTTTGCGGATTCAGATTATATTTGCTGATTTGGATTTTCAGTGATAGGGGAAAAAAAATGAATCTGCCATTTGACACTGAATTGCACAGCTAAAAGGAACTAGCAAATCCCAAGTGGATTTGGGTTTCTGACAAAATGTTGCCCATGTCTAGTGATAAGTGCTACATTGCTTTGACCTTCCGCTATAATACCCAGAATAAAGCACTGATCGACATATGCAGAGAAGAATGTTTCAGAGAAAAATAAGTGTTACAAAAGAGGTCAAGCTTTGAAGCTGGATGTGACAGGCTAAAGGGAAATGTGAGGAAGTACTTCTTCAGGAAGAGAGTGGTGGTGGATTTATGGAATATCCTCCCAACAGAGGTGGTAGAGACTATTACAGTAAGGGAATTCAAAATGATTGGGATAAGCATAAGGCTATCCTAAACATGAAAGAAAACCAAGGATCAAATAGATTCTAAGGTTTTACAATAAAAATGAAAATGGGCAGACTAGGTCATTCAAGATATTCTTATCTGCTGTCAAATGCTATGTTTCTATGTTTCTTTCAAAGTTAAAACAGTCATTTCTAAAAAGACATAACTAAGTAAAATATTGACTTGAAGGGCAATTGAATCTTTCTATGGAAGCCAATTACTATCATAAGTTCAAATATATAACCTATTACATTGCACAGCCCTTTTAACATGAATGATGTTGGATTGACAAGGATGAGAAAAGCATGAAAAGACAGACTGCTATTTATGGATACAATGATCCCCAAGGCACAGTACTCTTTGTTCTTGCTGTTACAGTAATTGTTACTGTATGGACACATATAGGCTCTATTTATTTTGATGTTTATTATGCAAGGATGTGATCCGTATTAATACATTTAGTTTCTACATTCTTCTATGTCGTGTGTTAGTAACAAAAACGTTTATTAAATACCTGTTTTCATGTTTTGTAGAAGAATATATGTAATGGATAATCTTCTGATTTTCTAATCATAATTTGATTTAATTGATACATTCAGATTTTATCTTCCCAATAAAATGTTTAATTTTACATGGATGACTCAGGATGTCAGACATACTGTACTGTACAATTCTCCCAGTAACAGGATTAACACTGTACATGGCTCGTAATTCAGAAATATTGATATGAAATTACTGCAGAGCACTACAACTAATGCTAAAATGTAATTTTGTAAAAATTTGCGGCTCATTTATGGGACAGTTCTGTCACCGCATCCAGTTCACAAAGCGCAAAGAATTGCTGGGGATACAGACTTTATTTTTTACGGACATGGGTACATAAGTCTGACTACACCTGTTCATCAACCAATAGTATACGTTTATGTACCATGTGACTGGCCTGGGATGGCACTGGCCTGCAGCGAAGATAGAAGAGAAGAAAGAAAACATCTTTACAGAAAAGTAAAAAATACTTGCATCATATTCTTCAACAAGCAACATAGGATTGAGGGTTTCATGGCAAGTTGAGGATCCAACTACGTTAACACAGGATGGCAGGTATTGAAAAGATGCCATCGAGCATGAATTTATTTGTTACTTAGTTTATTTTTTGCCACAAGTCTTTGGATTCTTTATTACTTTTAAAATGTTCTGGCCATCGGCCTTGGATAATATTTTTATGGCTGTTGTGTTGTTTTTTTAAAAGCCATCAAGATTAGGAGTGATTCAATTGTTGTTTTTTAAGGTGAGGCCTGCCATGCCTCAAACATGCCACTGTTCCTGGAGGTGCCATGGGTAACTCCACAGAGCATAGAGGAAAGTCCAGCACCATGATGTTTTCAGAGACTCATTTGATGCTGATTTTGTTATTAGAATCGATGTGGCTCACAGTCTCTCCATCCCCTGCTGCACTGCCCATGTCAGCCGATTTACAGTAGCTATTATCTACCCAATGCTGATTGTTACAGCACTGTTGTGCTAGCACATCAAGTGTCTGTTGATTCTAAATTGCCGTCTTGATGTGTGCCCCATGCTCGCCATCTCATTTCCTAAGCTGCGGAACCTGGACTTCTGTATCCGCATAAGCTGCAACTGATGTTCCATTATTGCAGCCTCCACAAGAGGATCTGCTATTGGTGCTGCAGTAGGATGCCTGGATTCAGCAGCAGCAGGAGGGGCAGTGGCACGAGCAGCTGGAGGAGCAGGGGCTGTAGCCGCAGATGGAATCGGGGCATGGGCAGCTGGAGCTGGGGCTGAAGCAGCTTGAGATGGGGCAGAGGAAGTTGGAGATGCAGCAGGAGCAGCTGGAGCTGTGGCCGGAGCAGATGGAGGTTGAACATCGTACCTCTGGAGAAACTTCGGTAAGGATTAGGGTGATGGTTTCCTAATCCTGGTCTTCCTCTATGGGCTCTGCAGCCTCTGCCAAAGGTTGTCTGCAAAATGGTCCTTAAAACCCCCCATAATATAATCAAATACAGTCATACAGAATGTGGGAACATTTAAACACATTTTAATAGATTTGGTTTGCATAAACAGCCTTTTTTTTTTTTTTTTACCATGTCTCTTTACAGTATTTATAGAGTATTTTAATTAGGACAAAAATACAGAAACCTTGCTAAACAAACTGGTGCTAAACGTTAGAAAACCTTTACTCCATGCACATGAATGAGCTGAGGCATGCTAGAGTTTATTAGCCATTCGTGGATCAATTACATTTAGATTTCTCTCTCCTTTTCAAGTATGTTTGGGCACAAATTTACATTAAGTACTTTAAAATGTACTATCTATAACATTTTTTCAATGGTAAGTCAGGAAGGATTTTAGTCAGGAAACTGATTTGCGGAACACAAGTAAATAGCTAAACCACAAATTATTGAACCATGCTCAACTAGACTTGTTGGTTGGAAAATGTTTCAATATAATACCTGGTGTGCTTAGTCCATAAGAACTTTGAGTATAAAATTCCTTTGTCCCCCTTGCGGGGGATCCTTGAGTAGATAAAAAGGGAAGAATGGACAAGCACAACCCGCATGAGTAAAAATCTTAGAAACCAAATAAAAACAAGTACAGCTCAATTATATGTGAGAAAGTATAGAGGGACACAACATGGGTGTGGGTAGAGGAACCTCGATCATGATGGGTTCTCAGGCGTTCTAAAAACAAGCTCACCAGTCCTTCTGGTGTTGGTGTTGTGCACCAGTTCCTGCAATACGAATGATCTTGAAGCTTTTGCCTGCCTTGATATCTCCACTCAGGCGCCGTTCGTGGTCTGCTCCACAACTCACTTCCGCATTCCACCTCCACCATCTGGGATCGTTGGGTAGTTTAATGACTGACGTCACTGTGCTCCGTTAGGCACTGCTACACAGTTAATCCTTGTTATAAAAAAAAATCCAATGGCAAATATACAAGGTCTGGAATGATTTTAGGCAGGAAAATGATTTGAGTAACACAAGTAAATAGCTAAACCAGGTGGGTGATCATTATCAGAAGGAATAGCAACACAATTCTTCAGTGAACTTTAAGAATATAAGCAGTTTGCTGATGGTGGATTTTTGTTGTTGTAAATTCTTTATTCATAATCCACATTTTTATAACAGTTAACATATACAATACAACTTAAAAAGACAAAAACAAAATACATATCACAGTTTTAAATCTACAGTCAGCCATATACAGACCCAAAGTCATCCTGGTCTCGGAACCATATAAGGGACGTTGTTACAAAAACTCATCATCGTACTCTACACACAACACAGCACCACTACACACACACACACACAAACTGCTGCTACACACACATGCTACACCCATAAACACTGCTGCTGACACTGACACACACACACTGGAGCTCTATACACACACACACACAGCACCTCTACCATATATACAACCCAACAGCACACACACACACACTGCTACTGACACACTCACACACAAACTGCAGCCACAAAGAAACTGCAGACAGCCACTTACTTCTTTGCAGACTCCCCCCACCCCCCCAAATCAACTGAATCTGCTCAGAAAATCTGTCAGCTCGGGAGGGGAGGAGTCAACCAGTGGCTGATACATCCTGACCAATCCCCTGCCCTCTCTCAGATCTGTTACTTCATGCAAACCAACCCCCTGCCCTGTCTCAGCTGTTCTGAAAGCTGATTGGCTGGAAATAAACACATTGAAAACTGCACTTTGCAAGCTGCTAAAATTCCGGGATTTATTGATTGGATAATGCCCGGAATTTTAACCAATCAGAGAGCAGGGTTTTCAATAATGTCCTGAATGTTACTGCTTTAGCCTATAATAATAAATACAATCACGCGATAAACAAATAAACTGGCACAATTAAAACATTATAATTGAACAAAAGAATAAAAATAATTTTTTTTAAATTGAAACAAGTCAATCCCATAATTAATAGTCCAAATAATCCTTATCACTATTATTCTCACTATGGTACAGTAGTTGTTTTCACTTTCAAGTCCTCTCACAGTGTTCTATTACCAGTGAACTCTGACAATGGCAGCCAGAGGAGTTCAAAGTTTAACCTTGTGTCAGTGGTTATATATAATAGTTGTTCCATCCTAATAACCTCCCATATTCTCGACTCGCATTGTCCCATAGTGGGCACCTCCAATTTTTTCCAATTGGCAGCAATAGCACATCTTGCTGCATTTAACGTGTATTAATAGTTATTTACAAATTCTGTGCCCTTTGACCCCTTTCTGTTTAGCAGTATTATTCTTGGATCTTCTGAGATTCTAATCTTTTTAATATTGAAAATCTGGTCTAATATCATATCCGAAAACCACTTTATTATCTTACACACACACCAGATATGAAGCATTGTTCCCACCTCCTCACAACATCTCCAGAACTTATTAGAGGTTTCTGGATAGCATACTTTCAATGTTTGTGGTGCATAATACCACCTATAAATTATCTTGTATACATTTTCTAAAATATTTGTTGATATTGAGGAAGAGCTAGCCTTACCCAGCTCTTTTTTCCAAGCTAGTACAAACCCTGGCTTAGGTTCAATATTGATTTCCAATTATGTTCTATAGATGTATTATATATTATGCCCGCCTGCACTCAGCGAGACCAGCACTGTTTCGAAAGATTCAATATCCATACATTTTTATTTATTTGTTTGTCTTCATATAATGTAAAATGTGCATATATTGCCACCTCTCCCCTTCTTTAAATTCAAATTGGCCCTGAAAGTGTTTAAAACATCTAGTCTTACCCGTTTCCATCAGATCTCCTAGTATAATTTCACCCGCTTGACTCCACTTTTTTTAAATTCTGGGGTGAAGCAATGGGGGGAAATCAGGGTTCCCACATATTGGAGTAAGAGGGGATGGGAACATGTAGATTGTCTCATCTTTAGAAATTTCATCCCAGGCACATAATACTACACCAATAGTGGGGTGCTAGTAAAGACCTTTAGTGCGATCTGTCTTCCTAAGCCATGGAGCCTTTTTTGTATCAATTTCTTTGCTGCTCCAATAAGCAGCTCTTCATTACTCTTTTATATCTGTGGTGCACCAACTAAGGGATTTCTTTCTTCTCTGTACCCCGGTGTACTTTTGTCTGCACATCCACTATCTCCCAGGTAGCACACAGATCTCTACATTACGGGTTAGAGGAAAGGTTTGTCTCAATTTATACTATCTATTTGCAAAAAATATTTTCTATTTCCACATAGAGTTTATTTTTAGTACAGTGAAACCATTCTAAAAGAGCACCCACTTGTGTCGCAAGAAAATATTTGTTAATATTTGCTAGACCAAGTCCACCTTGAAAAATATAATGCTTTCACACAGATAGTCTGGAACAAATACATAAGCCTCAGCAGTATATTAATTTTAATACAATTCTAACTATCCACGAGATAATACTCTTATTCCACCTTTTAAAATAATGTCTATTGTTTTTGCTAATGGAGTATAATTGGCCTGAAACAGATCTTCTACTTTTGGTGTTATATTTGTACCTAAATATTTTAAACTTCTATTCTACCACTCGAAAGGGAAGTTATCTTTGACTTGAGCCGCCAACCCTGCTGGAAGACTTATATTTAGAGCCTCTGTTTTGCTAAATTGATTTTAAAATTAAATGCTAGACTATATCTGCCCAGAACTTTCATTATATTTAGTAACAAGACCAGTGGATTTGTTATTATCAGAAGAACGTCATCCGCATATAATGCAATCTTATGTTCTTTCGCACATATTTAACTCCTGCAATATCTGGATGATTCCTTACTAATTCTGCTAACGGTTCCATTATTAGGGCAAAAATCAATGAGGAAAAAGGGCTTCCCTATCTCGTGCCTTTAAGTATTTTAAATGAGTTTGAGACCTGTCCATTTACCTTGACCTTTGCTGACGGATTACTATATAAAGCCTTAATATACTGTCTAAACATATCCCCGGTACCTATACGTTCCAGCATTTTAAACATACAATTCCATTGCACTCTATTGAATGCCTTTTCTGCATCTCTAGATAATATCATGGCTGGAGTCTGTGTTTTATTAATCTGGTCCAATATATTTATAATTCACCTAGTGTTAGCCTTGTCTACCCTTTTTGGTATTAATCTTGTTTGATCGCCCTTTACCAGATCTGGTAAATATTCATTAAGTCTTTTCGCTAAAATTTTGGCGAGAATTTTGACATCTACATTTATAAGTGATATTGGACTATAGCGTTCACAATTTAATTTGTCCTTACCTGGTTTAGGGATAACCGTTATATGAGCTTCTGGCATATATTGGGATAGGTTTCCCGAATCTCTCAAAGTGTTAAACATATCCTGAATATGTGCTATAAGATAGTTAGCAAAGGTTTTATATATATATATATATATATATATATATATATATATATATATATATATATATATATATATATATATATATACATATTGTGACATAGTATAGTGCAGGAATAGTTCAAAATGATCCATTCCACAGCTTCACATTAACTCAGGCTGCTGGATGGAAAATCCATACCACAGATTACAATGGGTCTAGTTCTCCCTCACCTGCTCTTCTAATCACATGCACAGGTATTTAAAGCAGAGAGGTTTGCATTTCAGTCTCTCTCCTTAGAGCCTGGGGGCTGGGGGTGTCGCTGCTCCCCTGCATCCAGTTTCGGGGTGGACGGCCCCTCCAAGTATCACAGTACCAGAGGATTTGCTTGAACACTTGGGACCGAGTTCCCACCACGAACAGATAAGACAAACAAATATGTATTGCTGTTTCTAAAAGACTATGCTGTATCTAGTGACCCTAAATGAGGGGGCATTGTTTTTAAGCTGGGGAACCAGGTTAGTTGGCCCAGCAGCAGTTAGCGGCTGATTATGATGTGTAGTTAGATCCCTGAAAGGGATAGGATTTTGTTTATATAATTTGGTTTCTTGTTACTTGAAATAACAGTGTGGGAAATACTATGACACTGATATAAGTGAACCGCTGAATGAAAATGTCTGAGTGCCTCTAACCTACATATGTTAAAGCTGTAGTACCTTACTTGGATGAAAATAAAGCAGGCAGAAGCCTGAGTTAAGCAACGTAATATTTTGCATGTTCCTGTTTGTTGTATAATTAACCCTAGAAGACTGTGTCGGGAAGAACCCAGACAGACGTCAGCGCTACAAAAGAGGGGCGTTTGTCACATATGGTGGAGAATGCGAGTCGACACTAAAAAGTCTGTGGGTTTGCAAATAAATGGGGGGGTTTAAAATGGCCGCCCAGCTGAAGTAAAGTACAGATGCTATGAGTGAAGTCTGTCCCACTGTGTATATCAGTTGTGCTTCTAGCATACACAGAGAATGTGCGAAGTGTGGATGCAATAGCACCCTGAACCCAAACAGAAAACCAAAATGTTTTGCTGAAGAAAAATTTTTTTTGCATCTAGCAAGTGCTGTTTGTAAAGCTAATGCCTTTTGCTGAAGTGAGTGAATTTGCAGCTAGCAAATTGTCCCTGCCGGGTTTCTAAAATGGCCGACGTGAAATGTTTGTTTTGTAATGCACGTAATCATGAAAAACAGTGTCCCTTCAGGCCATACGATGATGATGACGACGACTCGTATGTGGCCCCTGGAGGAGAGCCGTACCCACAGATGAATTTAGTATGCTGGGCCTGTCGTGAAGTAGGTCACATGGAAGATGTGTGCCCCAAGATTTTCAAAGACAAACAGCTGCAAAAGCAAGCAACGCCCTGTGAGTGCAAGCAAGATGTGGAAGCTGATACCAGTGACTGTGTGCCCAGTACCACTGATATCTCTGAAGCTAATAAAGCAAAGAGAAAGAAGAAGAAAAAGAAAACTGTTCCTCAAGTTACAGGGGAAGTGACCGAGCCACTTGAACCTGCGCTGTCAGGACATGCATCAGAAAGGCGCCGAAATGTGCTGCAGACCTGAGTGACCGGCAGAATTGTCACGGGAACAGTGGCAAAGGAAAAGGAGGAGCAAAGGGAAGCTGAATCCTTGATCCAGGATAAAGAGGCTTTGGTTTCTGCACTCCAAGCTGCCCGCCATGATTATGAAGTCCTGTGGCAGGGATTGATGAAGGAGCGAGAATGTTGGAAGAAGGAGCAAGAAGCTAACAATAAGGAGCGAGAAGCGAACGCCGAGTTACAGAGGTGTATATTCCCAGCATTACAAGAGCACGAGGCTTTGAAGAAAACAGAGTCTCTCTTACGGAGTGAGCTGGAAGAGGTGACGACTAGTCTGGAAAAGGCCAACACCGTAATTGCCACCATGGATGGAAAACAGATTAAGTCTGACAAATTGATTGCTATCCTAAAACAGAAATATGGGAAGGCTCTACAAGAGGTTCATGCGCTCAGCACAGAGGTGCAAAAGTCATGCCTGGAGGGCCACGGTCTGAACGCAGAGTTGGGAATGTTGAAGCAAACCCATGAGATTGCCTGTGTGATTTAGAGACTGTAAAGCAAGAAAATGAGAGTCTGAAAATGAAAAATTCAGACTTGACTGACCAAGCAGAAAAAGTGAAGAAACAGTTGACTCAGGAAAAATTAGAAGTGCAGGAAGCACTACAGAATGCATTGATGCACACTCAGAGCCAGCACCAGGAAGAAATGGACGCCCTGAGAACAGAATTGTGAGATGTATGCACAAAACAGAATTCTCTCGCGGAGGAACTTAACGTATTGAAAAAGGAGAAAAGCATTCGAATAATTCAGAAGCACTGCAAAGCTCTTATCTAAGGAAGAAGGGAAAGAGAAAATTATCGGCGTTAACGCGCCGCAACTATCATCCTACAGGCTGCCTACAGAGGGATGAAAATTCGTCAGTTTAATCGCCGGAATAAAGCAGCCTGTGATCTTCAATCATTCTACTGTGCCCGCATGGTATGAAACAGGTTCCTCATTATGAAAGAAGCAACTATAAAAATCTAATCACTGACTAGGATGACACAGAACAGGATTCGCTATCAAACCCTGAGAAATGTGTCACTGGTTATCCAGCGGTACTTCCGCCTGAATAAATGTAGGCCTCAGGAAAGAGAGGCCCAAGACTACATGCCTGCCAGCTGCAAAAGGTAAAATGCCACAGGGTACAGCCGGAGTTAGTGAGAGCCCCATCAAGGTAATCAGTGCTTCATCTTCTAAGTACCATATAATTGCCCCAGAGGGAAAATCCCAAATCTCTGAGAGTGATGATCGTGAGAAAATACATGGCAGTAGGAAGTACCATAAAGGTTCAAAGGTTGCAAAGCAAAAGCGACGAATGTCAACGCTGGCCTTGAATTTTTCCGGATCTCGCCACTCTGGGCCACAATATAAAGACAAAGACTATCCGGCCCCAGAGTTCCGTCAGAAGCTAAAGAAACAGTCCAGTCATTTGCAGGTTGCAGCGGGTGTTGAAATGAAGTCAGAGGATGTAATGGACTGGAAGTCAAGAAAAAAAAATGTTTGGGGAACTGACCGATATTTTTTGTATTACACGTGTGGACTATGTCACGGACACTTAACTTTGCACATAAGCTACTGTAGTGTAGTTATGCTATATTAGGCCTCTAGAATAAGCATTTTGTAACTATTGCAAAGTTATATTGGTTCTCTGTGTTGAAAATGTAGCTAAACTACAAATTACTATACAGGGTTGATGGCCCTTTTGGTTGGTAAATATATAATGAGGTTCATATTCTAGAGTAGAAAAACCCAGGGAGGTAATAGAAACTGTCTGGTTTTGTGAGTATATTTAGCATATCCTGGGTTATAAGAATGTGTGCTAGACATTTATTTTTCAAAATAGTTCCCTAATAGAGAGCAACAAAATATGTTTGCCAAGTATAGTCTCTTATGACGAAAACTATTGTCCATAATTGCTGTGGAAAAAAAAAAAGTTAATATTCGTGTCGTGAATGTGTAATATTGTACTGCAGAGTTAGCTCAAGTATTTCAGGTAGGATGCTCACCCCAGTGAGGTCCATGGCCGCTCACTCCAGTAGGTGTGAGCTGGGGAGGGGGATATGTGACATAGTCCAAAGATGTTAGGCAGCTTTCTGCCCCATTTTAGGTCAGAAAGTGCAGGAATAGTTCAAAATGATCCATTCCACAGCTTCACATTAACTCAGGCTGCTGGATGGAAAATCCAGACCACAGATTACAATGGGTTTAGTTCTCCCTCACCTGCTCTTCAATCACATGCACAGGTATTTAGAGCAGAGAGGTTTGCATTTCAGTCTCTCTCCTTAGAGCCTGGGGGCTGGGGGTGTCGCTGCTCCCCTGCATCCAGTTTCGGGGTGGACGGCCCCTCCAAGTATCACAGTACCAGATTATTTGCCTGGACACTTGGGACCGAGTTCCCACCACGAACAGATAAGACAAACAAATATGTATTGCTGTTTCTAAAAGACTATGCTGTATCTAGTGACCCTAAATGAGGGGGCATTGTTTTTAAGCTGGGGAACCAGGTTAGTTGGCCCAGCAGCAGTTAGCGGCTGATTATGATGTGTAGTTAGATCCCTGAAAGGGATAGGATTTTGTTTATATAATTTGGTTTCTTGTTACTTGAAATAACAGTGTGGGAAATACTATGACACTGATATAAGTGAACCGCTGAATGAAAATGTCTGAGTGCCTCTAACCTTCACATGTTAAAGCTGCAGTACCTTACTTGGATGAAAATAAAGCAGGCAGAAGCCTGAGTTAAGCAACGTATTACTTTGCATGTTCCTGTTTGTTGTATAATTAACCCTAGAAGACTGTGTCGGGAAGAACCCAGACAGACGTAAGCGCTACAAAAGAGGGGCGTTTGTCACAATATATACATATATACAAATATATACATACACATATATACATATATATATACACATATATATATATATATATATATATATATATATATATATATATATATATATATATACACATATATATATATATACACATATATATATATATATATATATATATATATATATATATATATATATATATATATTAGTCCATCAGGACCTGGACTTTTCCTATTGGGTAAATCTTTTATACTTTTTCGATCACATCCCATGTAATAAACTCGTCAAGTTTATCTCTCACCTCGGGTGTGATTGTTTAAGTTTGAATATAAATCGTAAATGTTTCTATATCCTCCTCTATATATTCCTTTTCCCTATATTGCATGGCTTCTATATTATATAATTTCTCATAAAATAGTCTAAACTCTTCTTTAATAACTTTTGGGTCGTGTGACACTACTCCATCCTGCTTCCGAAGTTTGCTAATATTATATTGGCTCTGCTTCTTTTTTAACTGGTTGGCTAACAGTCTATCCATCTTATAACCTTTCTCATAGTATTTATGTTTGAGCCAAGTCAGCGACTTCTATTCTTTGAGTTGATAACAAATTGAATTTTCCTCTAGCTGTTATTAGTTCTGCTAATATCTCCTTATCTGCTGCACTCTTATGCTTTGTTTCAAGGTCTTGGATTAACTTGCTTATTTTATAATTTATTTTTCTCTTACTTTTTTTACTGAGGGAGGCTTGTTGAAAACACTCCCCTTACAACACTTTTATGTGCTTCCCACATTATTGCCGGGGATATTTTCCCTCCATTATTTTCAACGAAATTGTTTTTAAGGGCATTCTCAATCACTAATACTACATTACTATTTTTCAGTAAGAAAAATTAAGGTAATGAACCCCAAAGGAAAAGTGCTGCAGAGTTTGTGGAGTAAGTACAGTATATATCAGTCACACTTCATTGTGTGCAATTCATTTTTTAGCTCCGGTTATGATGAGGCTGTTTCATATGTAGAACCAAGTCAGGATACTTGAACCCCTATGAAGTGAAAGATAGCATAGTGGAAAGAGTATAAAGGGGGGAGGGGGGGGTGACTGTCGGATGTCGAAAGACTGGCTCTTGACACCTACCCACTATTTGCCACAGAAACAGCTAATCCTCCTGGGGTAAAGATGTATTGAAGTATTTCGAAGTGTATAATAAGCAACTTACAGCCTCTTCATTCATCGTCCGGATCAGCGTGCTCTCTTTCCAGGGATCATAGACCGGAAATGAAGTTCCGTGGGGGAGAAGTATCGGTGGTGCACAGCTCAGTGAAAAGATAATAAGGCTGGATTGTTTGAGAGTATTAAAAAATGATTTATTTGGCCATAGGCAAGTATGCAAAAAAGAGGGATAACCCCACAAGCAAACTCTGATGCGTTTCACCCGCAATCGGGCTTTATTGATAAAACTGACAAGTTGACTCTCTGGGACCCTTATACTCGGGACAGGGGTAACCAAAATGGGCTTGACCTTTATTAGAGAAGAAGTAGAGAGAAAAGCAAGACTTTGGACTTCAATAACGGGATGCACGCCAGGATGAACACACTAACAGCTATCTGTGAGTACTAATGTTTTTTTCCTGCTGTTGGCTTAATGCCTATGGAAGATACACAGAACTGACATAGAGTAGCTGGTTGCTATTTGACTCCATGGGTTTCTCCTTTATTGTGTGATACCCCTTGGCTTCTACTCCAGTGCTTTAATTATTTGGTCACTATACAGCTTATGTTTACATTGCATCCTACAAATTACTATTACAAAAGGATTCAGAAGATATTTATTTGGTGTTCTGGACTTTGATTGGTTCCTGTTGCACCACAGGGGGATTCATTTCTCCATTATATACCTTTACTAGAGAGCCTGGTTACCCCCATCACAATTACCAATATTAGCAATTACCAATATTGACTTTCTGTATTTTACTCACATTAAAAAGATAGGCTATCCTAGAATAGCTATCATGTGTGTGTGAATAGTACATGTAATATTTCCAGATTTAAGACTCTCCAGGCATCAACTGATCCAATGTTTTATGTATTAATGTTGTCTGGTTTTTACTCACTTTTGTATGTCCTTTGTAGGTATCTAACACCGGGTTAAGTGCAGCGATAAAATCCACAACCAGATATAGAGCTCCTTCTCTAAATACAGTGGCGGCAGCTTTTATTTGAAGTAATGCCGGCGGCATGCCGGGATCTACTCCGGCTGCCGCCAGTCAAAACCGCGCGCCACCGTGTTTCCCCCACGCACCCCCCTCCACTTCGCGCGCAATTTACCCCCCCTTCCCGACCCCGAACCCGGCTCCTGCTCTGCCCCTCTGCTTCCCCGCACCCCCGCTTACCTTACTTTAATCTCCAGGGGTGTCGGGGAAGCCCGGGGAAGCCCGGGGAAGCCGGGGAAGCCAGGCGCACACGTGACTGTGACGTCACAGTGTGCCGCAACGTGCCGCATCTACACGCTGCGCACACGCACCCGGCCAGCGGCATTGCTTCAAATAGAAGCTGCCGCTAATGTACATTAATTATGTCTAGCATTTTCTCTAAAAAGTCTGCCTGCCCAACTTTGGGGCATATACATTTGCTAAAGTTACCCTCTTGTGCTCCCTATACAAGAGCCCTTGGTGCCAAAGGAACCGGTCCGACCAACTCTCAGAGAGAGACTCAAACGCCTGGAGTCTCATGCCCTCTAGGCTGGAATCGGACCGCACAAAGTCCCTGAACTGTGCCCCTAGCTCCAACCACTCTCCCTCAGTGATGGGGGAACATGTAAAGGGGAAGTAAAGTCAGTACATTATCTCGAGTCTGTCTAGCTTACCTGCCCGGTCTCCTCAGATACCTCTGGAGCTGAAATGCAGGGGGATGAGATCCTCAGGAATATAATAATGGAGTCTCCTACCCCCACAATCTTTCTTGGTATTTGAGCATCCTGAGTCCCATCTGTGCTGGAGGAACTTTTCCCCTGGCTGCTAGAGGAATCAGTCTCCCCAGCCTTGCCATTTCTGCCCTGACGCACCCAATATCTTAACTCAACATGGCAAATTTTTGGGGATGGGACAGCTCAGAACTGGCCTGCCTCTCAATATTGCCCCTGCTTCCCCTTCTAACTGTTACCCAGCTACCTACTTGCTGCTCACTAACAGCACCACCAGTCAAAGCAAGGGTCTGCTCAGTGAGCACTTAACCCCTTTCAAGATTGTCAATACCCCTCAATATTGCAAGTCTCTGTGGCGATAGGGGGTTAATCAGGCCTTAATAAAGGCATTATACCCGGCTGATTAACCCTAAATCGCATTGGGACTGAATGGGTTAACTGTATGTACACTACACTGATATGTTTTTCCCTACACTATCTTTCTTGTCCCCATTTTGAAGATCAATCCCTAGCTGCAGTAATAGAACTGTGCCAATTGGTTTTGCGACACAAGGGGAGCTGCTAGCGCTAAACCAAGCGCTGATTGAAAGAGCGTGCCTATGTGTGGGTGGCCGCTTTGAAAGTATAGGGATCCCTTTCTAAGCGCTAGGCCTCTCAACCGCAAGGTCAATTGAATAAGTGGTTTTCTGTCAAAATGTATCAGTGCCTTGTTAGCTCTGTAACTTGAAAGGGGGAAAGTATATTGGCGTGGGAAGTAGGTGAAACCGCAAACCACATCATAGCCAATTCAATTAAATAAGCTAACCCACGATAGGAGTGAGCTAGCACTCTAATTTTTGGAGTGCAGCTAGGAATAAAGAACCCATTCACACACATATAAAGTTTATAGTAGTGGCATAAGCAGAACATATTTTATTAATAAACTGTGTTATACTGTTAGTTTTAAATGTAAAGATGGGAAGTTTTTTATAAGTTTTTTCTGTCAGCCCGGGAATAAATCCTTTTAACATGCAAGTATGTTAAGGATGAATGAACTGAGGGATTTCTCAACTCCGTACTTCAAAGGCACCCTGCAGAGAGGGTGCCTCAATGTCTATGAGAAGCCCGGAGTTGAAAAGCCTCAGAGACCCTGGGTGTGAAAATGACCAGGATATCCCCGAGTACCAGATCATGGTACGCAGGAGGGTCCATTGACACTTAAAAGACAAACCCCAGACTTGTTGTCGCCAGGGAAGGGGTTAGCCCCAGTATGCTAAGGAGCTCAGGTGTGAGGTTCGCACATGCTCCATGCAAACCGGGACGCAGCTCCTGCCCTTTCTGCAGAGTATTGGCAAGTCGGGGATTGGTGGGGAAAATTATTCCCACGAGAGGATTGGATACATATAAGTGGTATAGAACCCTTAACCCTATAAAAATGCCTGCAGCCTAGTCCCAGATAGTTTCACCTGATTCATCTAAGATTTCACCAAGTTCCAGCGTCAGCGGTTCCGGTGTGTGAGGGGATAACCAACATCGTAACGAAGATTTGCACCCTCTTCTGGAATTCGTTATAGCTAAGGGTTCCGGAACAAACCCTGTAAGGACTGAACGAACTTTGTCCCATTGGCGGAGATACAGGGGTGGCAACTTGCCCCATAGCCAGGAACTGTTACCCAGATCAATTTGCGCACCCATTTGCATGCGTGCAGGGGTGCCCAGTGACTTTGTTTCATTCCAAGGACATTTGTTTTCGTTTCCCCATCCCAGTAAGTGTTTTATTAAGTGTACAGTATATTGTGAAGATTTGTGTTTGCCTGAAAATAAATAAATTACAATTTATTTTACTAATTTTGTGTGCTCAGTGCAGAATCCCGGTATTAATGTGTGCTTAAGTCTTGATCTCCTGTGCAGTCTCCTCTTCAGATCAGCAATCTCTGACTCTAAAGAGACCACCCACTCACACTTCTCACAGCGGTATGCTTCTTGAAACAGCTGCTCCAAGTGCACATACATGTGGCAAGATGTGCATTTAGTGGCATTTTCTACCCTGCTCATTAGAGCAACTATGACGTTTATAAGAACTAACATTAATCTGTACTTCAATATACTATACCTTGTTTTTTAACCCCTTCCTTGTTCAAACTGCTTCTAGTTCTAACTACACACTTAATACAACAGCACTTGAAATCAACCAGTCACGCAGATCAGGACACTCAAGCTCAAGATTCGTGAGCAACCTCTGTTTAAATAGAGACATCCACCAGGTGTGCTAGGTTAGCAATCAGCGAACCACACCCACTGCTGACTCAGGCAGGAGAAAAAGCATTCCTTTTTCTGTCCTTTTCTCTCCTACAGGCTTTTAATTACCACACACTTTGAAAATAAATGAACCCACTGCACAGTCCCCAAATTCAGCCACACCAGTATACACAGCACTTCCATTTCCTTCTAGTTTTAACTGCACACTTAACACAACCAGCATTTGAAATCAAACAGTCACACAGATCAGGACATGCAGATGTTACCTATTAGGTAATATCACATAACTAGCCCAGATATATTGGACGTCTGAGGATCTCTACCATAGAGCTGAGTTAAGCTCAGATGGTATTATTCAGTAATAGGAAGTTTCTACATTACATAAGTATTTAAAAAGGGTGATGTACTGAAAAATATGCCATTATTTAAACTCACATGGACATTATCACCAATGTGCATTTTGCATCTTTTCTAGGCATTTCTTCCAGGTGAAGTCTAACATTCAGATGATAATTTATGCATATTGTATATCATTTCAACTGCAAATAGTATACTCAAAAAATAAAGCAAAGAAAAATAAAAGATAAACAGATATAAAAAAAATTGCTCAAGTTAATTTACATTTAATTAAGTTTGACAATGACATCTCTTCATCGAAACCTTTAGGATTCAAAGTCTGCAATATAAAGAACCAATGGGTTTCTCTTTGCATTAGTATACGATCCAGGTCTCCCTGTTGGATACTTAGTTTCACATGTTCAATCCCTTGGTTTTGAAAACCTGAAATGAAGCATTCATGCTTTAAATCAAAATGTCTTGCAATTTAACATCCTTCTTTTTTAATTATATTATTTACATGCTTCAAAATCCTATTCATTTTTCCTACTTATAATTTGCTGCATCACATGATAAATCACTCCTATAGATCTACAGTTGATAAATGACCTGAGACCATATTCATTCTGTCCACTAGAGTAAAAAAAGATATTAGTATTTAACAAAAAAAATGGCAAGGTTTACAGAACCACATGCACACACATAGTTTCCCGTTATGTTTTTTAAATCAGTTGGTTTCTAAAGGTGAACTTGAAAATGTGCTGGAAACTGCAGTAAGACGTTTCGCTATCGTCTGCCAGTCATTTGAAGACATGTTTTAAGTACAACTCTCAGATCATTATCTTGAAGGAGGACACTCCAATGCCTTTTCAATATTATTCAACTTATTCCAGTGATTACCATAAGTAGTAATAAATCTTATCACATGGTTGTTGAAGAAAAACAAGCTCAGAGTGTGATTTATTCTTAATCTTATAATATCCAGTTTTTATAGTAATGTTAGAATACCCCCTTGCTTTAAATCTTGAAGTAATTTCCTTTCTCTAATGTCAACATTTTAATCAGTACTAAAGTTTTGCTTTAAATGTAAAAATTGGACTCCTGGAAACGTTTCAATAAAAGAGTACACGTGTTGAATTGTGTATAAAGAACACTTTTTGTTGCAATGTCTTTCCTGTAAATACTGTATTAGTCAAAATGCAACTTTCTTTCTTCCTAAAATTCAGGACCAAAAAGACTACAGTACTTTATTGGAATCATAATTATAGAATAGCCATATATTAAATGATTATTATTCAGAGCCTCCATAAATTGTAACAGCATCTCTAGACTGCCCTACCAAATTAATAGAATATCATCTATAAAGCATATCCATAGAGTTACACACAACATGAAATCTGTTTTTATCTATGAATACCAATTTATATTCCAAACGGTCAAGAAAAATGTTAACGTTTTGTACATTGGGATGTAGTTAATGCCCATTGCTGTCCCTCATACTTTGTAAATAGAAAATTGCTATTAAAGATCATATAATTATGTGCAAAAACAAATTGTAATTAGTGTAACACAATCTTATTACGTAGAGTATATTGGATCTCTCTTGTATGTAGATAGAAAACATTGAATCGCCTCAAAATCAAATTGATGTAGATTAATGGTATATAATCATTCTACGTCAAGTAAATAAGAGACCCATTTCAGACACCTTAATATTATTGCATATTTATAATACATCGATTTTGTCTCTGAAACAAGAAGGTAAAGTCAAAAGAAAGTGTCATAAAATGGTATCAGAGAAGAACAATCCAAAGATTAGAATGGAGCACAGCTGTAAAAGAATTGGGGCTAAACACTAAACGCCCTTTATCAAAGAGTACTCTTTGATAAAAGGTGTTTGCCTGAAACGCGTCAGAGTGTTTTACCTGATGTTCCCCATGCATATGCCATGATTAAAGTTTAACTTTTTAACCTCATTTTTGCTGGTGTTTAGCCCCAATTCTTTTACAGCTGTGCTCCATTCTAATCTTTGGATTGTTCTTCTCTGCTACTGACTGGTGTGATGCACGCAACAGGATAAACTGCCATTCATGTGAGTACTACATTTTCTCCATTATTCAGTTGGGGAGAAGCTGACCACTATAAGTGCTACTCTAGAGGAATATTGTCCAGTGGTGTACATTTACTGAATTATTATACATCTACACAGTTATTTGTCAACACTATGCGGATGGTTATTGCATTTAACCCCTCATATGAGATGCTTATGCACTGGGTCTATGAGTCTCACTAGGCTTGATCAGAGTTTATCCACATACAATTATGTTCATTATTCAGGAATTTATCTGAACTATTTGTTTCCTTTACATACTGAGCACCGATATTTGGAACTTGTTTCTATATACTGCTGCGGCCGAGTTTATTCGAGCATTTGCCCGTTCTCGGCCGCAGCAGTAACCTGGCGCGCGCCGGAGGGTGCCGGGCGCGCGCCGAAGCAGCGGAAGAGCGCCCTCCGATCGGGGCGCTCTCCCTCCCGCTGCCGGGTCCGCCGGGTCCCCTGGAACCCCCTGCCGCCGTCCCCCACATCGCGGAACACCAGGGCTCCCTCGGGGAGCCCTGGACGCGCGTGCAGGGGGCGCAGGCACCCGATGACGCGTGACCGCGCATCAACGCTGAGGGAGTGCGGCTAGCACGCCGGGGCATCCCCCGGCTTGCGGTGCTAGCCGTGCTCGGATTAAACGTGTCGGTAGTGTATAAATTAAATGGTATCAATTTAAACATAAATACTAAGCAAGGCTACTTATGCTCATCTTTCCTAGGCTTCAACGAATTTGGAGGCATTTTTGGTTTTACATTAATGGTTCAATAAATATTTGGAGACACTTAACTTTAAAAATGTCCAGATCTTTCTATTAGCCATTTCTGACTACTAGTGCATTTGACCATTTGTATGTGTGGTGATGGGTGTAGTTGCCCGGGGAGGGTGGTTAGGGCTCACGGGTGGGTATCAAGGGAGGGGTTAACCCATTACTATAGCGGTCACTAATCGCTAAGGTAATTAAGGGTTTAGTGACCAGTAGTTGTTTTTTTTTTGTTTTTTTAAATGTTGCTGCCCACAGAGGACGAGCAGGATGTAGAGGAAGATGAGGATGGCCTTCATCATGGCAGGGGTAAGTACAACTTTAATTTACTTTATGCTGGCTGGGTACTATTTTATTTTTAATAGGTAAATGTGCTATTATCCATACCTGGATAATAGGAATTGTGCCCATTATTGTACTGTATGTGTTGGGGGGGGGGGGTTAGGGGTAGAGGGGGTGGGTTATAGGGTTGTTGTACTTTTTTTGTAACATTTTTTATTTATTTTTTTTTAAAAACATTAGGGAAAGGGATACAGAAAGAAAAAAAAGGGGGGGAGTAGGAACTACCAATTTAACAGCGGTATCAAAAATATAAAACTACAACTACGCCAGACGTCGCAACTCCACAAATTACACAGGATTACCAGCTGTCAAAGAGAGAATACAGTAACTGAAAAGTTCACCTATTCCTCCTGGCGTGCCAGGGCTTCCAAACTTTTCGGGATTTTCTTGAGTTATGTCTCACGTATGCTGTTAGTCTTTCCATAGATTGCACCTCATTTACCCTTGAGATGATCTTTCCCTTGGAGGGGGCTGGGTCTTTTTCCAGGCACCTGTGATTGTACGTCTTGCCGCGGTCAGGATAGGTAATAATAATTTAGATTTATTTTCAGTTAAATTATCTAGCAGATTACCAAGGGTCATTATAATCGGGTCAAGGGGGATTTTATCCCAATAGTTTCTCGCACTAAATTCTGCACTATTCCCCAGAATCTCTGTACTTTAGGGCAAAATCACCAGATATGGGCCATATCTCCGACACCGCCGCAACCCCTCCAGCAAAGATTTGTGGTCTCTGGATAAATCTGCCTCAACCTCTGAGGCGTCAGGTACCACCTAAACATAAATGTTTTAATATTCTCTTTAGAAATTGTGCATAATTATGTATTCGTTGCATTGACCCAAATAGCCTACCAATTTTACGAAGGAATCTCTACCTGAAAATCCAGGTCCCTTTGATCAATATACCGGTGTGTGCAGGGAGCTTTAAATTCCCGAGAAGTGAGAACTTGATATAATGCTGAGATAAGACCCCACCGATAACTTATTTTTCTACATAGTTCTTCAAATACAGAACACTCTGGGAAAGACCCACCTGGGGACAACTAACTAAGATAGTGGGAAACTTGTAAAAATCTGAACACAGCCCCCATAAAGCAGTTTCTCTGACAAAAATCGCTAAAATATAATAATTTGACGTTCAGAAGCATAACCCCACATCTCTAATATTTTTAACTTTCCATACATCAAAGGTACCAGTAAACCAACCCGGACCTAAGTCAGGGTAGTCAAAAATAGGGGTACATCTCGAAGGAGCTGAGGATAGTTGGAAATAGCTTTTGACCCTATACCAGATTTTAAAAGAAAATGTTATTATTGCTGAAACAAAGAGGTCTGGTTTAGAGCTCTTTTTTGGTAAATTATTCCACAAAAGGGCTGGGAATGTCACGGACCTGTTTAAATATATTTTCTAAGGCTACCCACCTATTGATTTTCTGGAGAACGCCAAAAAATATCTGTTTTTGGAAGCTAAATAATATTTCCTTATGTCAGGGGCATCATATAAGGCTTGGACCTTTTTTAAAAATGGTCCGGAGAAACCGAACCCCTACATGGTTCTATCTAGAAAATTCCAATTAATTCTATCGAACGCTTTTTCGGCGTCTAAGCTCAATAACATCACTTTGGGTTTAGAGGACTGAACATAGTCAATTATATTGATAATCTTACGTGTATTATCTGAGGCTTGACGCTTGCTTATAAAACCTACCTGGTCATTGTGGATTAGCCAGGGTAAAATTGTGTTTAATCTATTCACCAGAATTTTACTATATATTTTTAAATCTTTATTAAGGAGTGAAATTGGCCTGTAACTTGTGCAGCTCATTGGATCTTTTCCTTCCTTAGGTATTACCACTAAATTTGCTTTTGACAATTGCAAGGGGATCTGGGAACCCGATAGAAAACTATTAACATATCCAAAAGATATGGTGCTAAAATTCCCGAATATTTTTTATAATATAGATATGAGAATCCATCCGGGCCTGGGGCATTAGAGCATTTCAAAACTCTAATAACCTCTTTTAATTCTGTAATATTTATTTTAGCATTTAGTCACTCCGGTTCTTCCGCAGACAACTGGGAGTTCGCATGCCTATAAATAGCTACTGTATTTGTTCACTGAATGTTTTATTAAAACTGGGGACTGATGTCGAGATTATACAAATTATTATAATATTTAGAGAATTCCTCAGCAATTTGGAAACGGTTGTGTGTGATTTCCCCATTACCCCGTCTTATTGCTGAGACTTGCGATTTGGCTTTAACACCTCTTAACTTGCTAGCAAGGAGCTTATCTGGTTTGTTACCTTTACTATAATAAGTCTGACGGGTCCATTTTAACGCATTCTTTGTGTCTTCCAATCTTAATTTATGTAGTTCATTTATGTAGTTCCTCTCTGGTCTGGCAAAGGACCTTATATATCTTCTTACAAGGGTGTGATTTATGTTCCTGTTCTAGTTCAATTATTTTAGCCGTAAGTTTACTTTGTTTAAAATTGTTTGCTCTTTTCTTATGTGAAGCTATTGAGATAATTTGACCTCTAATCGAAGCTTTTTATGTACCAAAATTTTCCCCATCTGTTCCTCAATCCATGTCTGATTCAAAAGTGACTTGTTTAGGCACCACTGAAACACCTTAGGTCTAATAAAAGAGGGTTTCAGGTCCATTTCCACTGGAGAGTGGTCAGACCATGTTATAGGGCCTGACTTTGTCTGAGCGACTATCCAAAAGATTTACAGAGACAAATAAATAAATCAATTCTTATAATATACCGTGCAGGGGAGAATAAAATGTATAATCACTTTGTTTTTTGTTTTTCATACACCAAGTGTCTTCGAGTGTAAAATCTTTTGAGTTTCTTAAAATGTTTTGCATTGTTTAAATTCTTAATTCCCTATCTTAATTTATTTATTAATAAAATATTTTACCAGGAAGTAATACATTGAGAGTTACCTCTCGTTTTCAAGTATGTCCTGGGCACAGAGTTAAGACAAATAATACATGGTTATAAATACAGTTACATAATTGAACAGGGTTTACATTATATGCAAGACATTGCATGCACAATATATATTCTGGGCGTATGAAACAGTTACAGACCAGATTAAAATATGAGAAGCCTTAGATTTGAAAGAACTTAAACTTGTGGTGGATGTGAGAGTCTCCGGTAGGTTGTTCTAGTTTTGGGGTGCACGGTAAGAGGAGGAATGGCTGGATACTTTGTTGAGCCTTGGGATCATGTACAGTCTTTTGGAGTCAGATCTCAGATGATAAGTGCTGCATGTGGTAGGGGTGAGGAGCTTGTTCAGATAGCTGGGTAGCTTGCCCATAAAGAATTTAAAGGCAAAACAGGAAAGGTGAACTTTGCGCCTAGACTCGAGTGATGACCAATCTAGTTCTTTGAGCATTTCGCAGTGATGTGTGTTGTAGTTGCATTGGAGAACAAAATGACAAATTGAGTTGTAGAGGGTGTCAAGTTTGCTAAGGTGGGTTTGAGGTGCCGAGCCATATACTATGTCTCCATAGTCAATAATTGGCATTAGCATCTGCTGTGCAATATGCTTTCTGACCAGGAGACTTAGGGAGGATTTGTTCCTCTAAAGTACTCCTAGTTTGGCATAGGTCTTGGTTGTCTTGGTATCAATGTGCATCCCGAATGTTAAGTGGGAGTCAAACCATATGCCCAGGTATTTAAAACAAGTGACAGGGGTTAGGGTGGTGTTAGTGTTGGTTCTAATCTGGAGCTCAGTCGCTGGAAGCTTTAAAAATTTAGTCTTGGTCCCAAATACCTTTGTTACAGTCTTGTCAGTGTTTAAAACCAGTTTGTTGTGGGTAATCCAGTTTTCGAGTCTAAAAAAGTCAGACTGAAGTATGTGTTGAAGGTCAGAGAGGCTATGGCTGTGTGCATATAGGGTTGTGTCATCTGCATACATGTGTATTGAGGCTTCCTTACAAGCTGTGGGAAGATCATTGATGAACACTGAGAAGAGTAGGGGCCCCAGAACAGAGCCTTGCGGGACACCACAGGTGATATCCAGGGGGTTGGAGTTAGAGCCTGAGATGGACACATGTTGGGATCTACCTGATAGGTAGTACTGAAACCAGTTTAAAGCATGCTTCCCTATTCCACAGCAGTTTGTTAATCAGGATAGCATGATCAACAGTATCAAAAGCCTTTGCAAAATCTAGGAATACTGCACCAGTGAGTTGTCCCCGTTCCATTCCACACTGGATTTCATTGCCAACTTTTAGCAGGGTAGTTACGGTGGAGTGTTTGGGCGAAAGCAAGATTGGAATTGGCTAGGGAAATTTGTCTTGGTATAGTAATCGCTTAATTGGGAGTGGACACATTTTTCCATGACTCTGGATAGAATTGGGAGAAGTGAGATTGGCCTGTAGTTTGAGATAGTGTTTTTGTCCCCACTTTTGAATATTGGGAAAACTCTGGCAGTTTTCCAGGTTTTAGGGATATGGCCTGCAGGCAGGATAGAGTTGACTATGGAAGCAATTGGTTTGGCAATGGCTGGGGCACCAAGTCGTAGGAACCTAGATTGTAGTAAGTCAGGTCAACATTGGCTGCTTAGTTTTAATTTGAGGAGCGCTTGTGTAATCTCTTCTTCGGATACTGGGCCAAATTGAAAGTTGTGGGCAGTGTTGAGAGGGGGTGGGGCTATGTGGGTACTCCCATGATGAGATTCAGGTTTGTGGTTTGGGCTGCGTTTCGCTAATAAGTTAGTGGCACACCCCACCAAGTAATCATTGAATGCATTTACAATGTCAGTGGGGTTTGTCAGAGTAATATCCCCCTTAGTGATATTACTTGATTGTTGATGGTTAGAAGGCTGGAATATATTGTTGATAACCTTCCAGAAGTTAGCTGGGTTTGATATATTCTGGTGGAGAATGTCAGAGTAATATTGTGCTTTTGCGTGCCTTGTTTGCCTTGTGCACATGTTCCGCAGGCATCTGTAGTGATTGAGATCCTTGGTATTGCCAGTTATTTTGTAGCTTTTCCACAAGGTATCCCTGAACTGGTAGAGTGCTATAAGGTCAGTTGTAACCCATGGAAGGTGGCCCCCCATACCCTTATTTTGCATAGTGAAGCATGGGTATCGCAGAGTTTTAAGAACTCGGATTGGAAATAGTCGAGCGCAGAATCAGGGTCGGGAATTAAATCGATTCTGTGCCATGGGCAGTTAGTAAGGTCATCCAGAAACTGTTGTGGGTTAAAGTTTCTAAATGTTCTAGTGAGTAGAACTTTAGGGCTTGAATGGGGCGGTTTAATTTTCCTTACACATTACACTATTGCATGGTCACTGAAAATATCAGGAAGGATGCCAGAGGATTGGATTCTGCTGTCATGTCATGTCATGGAGATGAGGATCTGTCCAGATCGGGGATCAGGGTCATACTGAAATTTCCTCATATTATATCTCCCGAGGGGAACCCCCAATTTATTCTAAGATTGATTTCAGAAAATCAATTTGTTGATCGTTCGGAGCATATACTGTACATTGACTAAGGTTAGTCTAACCCCTGACAGAAGACCTGTCACCATTATAAACCTGCCATCCTTATTTCTTTTATTTTTTTCCGTTTGAAATGGGATGTCATGTTTTAACAGAATAGCTACTCCTCTTTTCTTTTTGGAGAAGGAAGAATAATAAGCCAGCTGGTAAGTGCCCCGAAAAGTGTTAGGAGGATCCTGGTTGTTAAAATGAGTTTCCTGGAGAAATAAAATATCTGCCTGCATCTTCATAAATTCTCTCAAAGATAATCTCCTTTTATTGTTTGAATTTAGTCCCTTTATATTTAAATAGGCTATATTTATGGGCAGTTGGGTAGTCATATGATACAAATTAAGGCTCGCTCATTGCTAAACATGGAGTGTGGAATGGAGTGTGAGTGTTAATGCGTCGTTACCTGGACTTGAAGACTTACTACGATCTTCTTTAAAGGAGGCAAGGCGCTGCCTCTTCGATGATCTGTGGTGGTACTGGGGGGGGACGACAAATTGGGGGGGTGGGGATAAATACAGAAAATAACAACAGAGAATATATAGGGGGGATGGACCTATTGTCCATCTTAAAACTTTAACTGTTGGTCTTTGTGTAGACCAAAATAAAGGGCTATTAGAAGCCCGAATAGAGAGGGCACAAGCCTTGAGATTCCGTGGCAACCCGAACTCAGCCAGAGGACTCCTCCTTATTGTAACCTCCAAACTACTTTACTTCCAACCCCTTTTATAAAAACAGCCTTTGAAGGACAGAAACGTACCTTCGCTTTAAGTATCATCCTAAACCTTTTACAATAAACATTTCCACTCTTTCTATAAGGTACACAGCTTTTTACAAAAATCACTGAGACTATAGTGTAAAACCTTAGAAAATTCGTAACCACAATAATTTTACAACCACTACTTTGATACTGAGTGTAAGTCATCTTTGGGGAGCGCAGGTATATATAGGAGAAAACAAACATAAGCATATAGTGCAAATATGTCTGTTCAAGTGGTTGATATTTAATGTAGATCAAAATAGCCCAATGAGATTTGTATTACAAATTTATCAATGGACACGTATATGTTTCATGATGAAACCTCTATGGTGAAACGCATAGAGTGTCAGCCTACTACAGTTAGCAGAGGGATATACTGGAGGGCTCTAGCCTGCCCACCTTCCCACTTCCTTTACCATCAGAGGGCTGCTAGAGACGAGAGACGCGAGACGTAAGGGTCCAGAGTGATGCAAGAGGAGGACGCACACAAAGTTGTCAGCTGATCGACGGCTCTCCTTCCAGCTACTCAGAGGAATTCAATCTCAGCCTCGTAGAGATGGGCGTCGCATGCCATTCAGGTTGCGGAAGCGGACACACAGTTGGCGGGGATAATATTATCCCAATTTGCTTTATTGCATTTACAAAATGTGAGTGCATTTTATACATTGGTTTTAATAGATAAAGTTTGAACAGTCGCGCTATGTTCTGTGTTTTTGTTTCATCCTGCTAAGGTCCCACCACATACATCTATGTGTGATTTGGATGATAACTACTAATCACCAAGCAAAGATACCTTTACATATACGTGTGCATTGAGAAATTTGCAAGTACAAATCTCATTGGGCTATATTGATCTACATTAAATACCAACCACTTGAACAGACATATTTGCACTATATGCTTGATGTTTGTTTTCTCCTATATATACCTGCGCTCCCCAAAATACGGTTACTCGACATCTTTTGGATTGAAGAAAACAATCCACACCAAGGGTTGAAGCTGTATTTATTTATTATCTTGTTATATTCACTGATTTTTTTTATTTTCACATCTATATATTTTATATAATTATTCACGTGCACTTATTAAGTCACTTTATCTAGATTTAAGCGCCACTCTTTAACTATTTGTTTGCACTGTAAGTCATCTTTGTATTAGATTTCCTGTCCCTCCAACCCCCCATGACCAACGTGACCCCTGGGGGAAAGGATCAGTATCAAGCCTCGCCGGGGAGAAAAGCTTGCCGCAGGTCAACCTCCTCCACCAGTTATTCCAACTTTAGCCATAGAGACAGGACCCTTAGCTCGGTCAGGTTGGATGAGCGAAATCCGAAGCCTCTTGACGGTCCTCTCTTTTACTCTCTGCTGAAACTTCCGGTTGCCTCTTGGGCCTCGTGGAACGTTGCAGTTTCGTGGATTGCTGGCCATGTACACCGAGGGGTCCTAGGAAATTCTCCGCATCTTCTGGGAATTTTAACAAGAATTTCTTCCCATCTCTGTTTATGACTAAGCGGAATAGGAAGGCCCATCTATACCATATCTCGTTGACTAAGGACCGCTGTGACTGTGAGGAGACTTCTTCTCTCCTGATCTACAATCTCTAGAAGATCTTGGAAAAATTTGGATCCTGGATTCTTCAAAGTCCACAAATTCTTTGTTCCTACAGCCTCTCATTATTTTCTCCTTGGTGGTGTAAAAGTGCAATTTGACTATTACATCTCTGCATTTCTGAGGGTCCACGAATCTTGGACCCAAGGCTCGGGGTGCTCTGTCCATACAAAGATCGCTTGTAGGAAGCGACGGGTCTATTTGTGTGAATAGGTTTGTTAAATAGTGTTGCACCTCACCCAGATCGACTGTTTCTGGGGTATTTCTTATTCTGAGGTTTTGCCTCCTTTCCCGATTTTCCAGATCGAGGGTGTCATTCAGGTTCCTGATTTCTTCGTTAAATCTAAATAGCTCATCTTCCATTGAGTCCAGGGACTCTTCAAGTTTGTTCTCCAACTGCACAGTTTATTCCATCAGGGAATTCAGACATGCCTTGAATTCAGCAACAGCCTTGTCGAGAGCCACTTGAAAAACAACCTGCATCTCTTTAAATAGATATTGTAAAGCCTGTGGGGTGTTTTTGGTATTTTCTTCTGTGTCTTGTTATGTGTCAATGAAGTTTCCTCCTTATTGTTGTGTCTGTTCTGCTCCTGTGAATGCACGTGCACGCATGTGGCACATGGGCGTCATATTGGTTTTCAGGAACCGGGGAGGTAGCTTTATGAAGGTATCTGGAGATTGAGGGGGTCGCTGGATTTTGATACTTCTTGGGGGAGACATCTCTGTAAGTTCTGCCAGCAGGGGGAGCTGTTTTTAGAGAATTTTAGGTGGTTTGGGGGTGTTTAATGTCTGCGATCATTGCAGAGTCCACAACGCTCTCTTAGTGTGCTCTCGTCATTGCTGATGCTGCGTGTGTACCACCCGGGTTGTTGTATTTTAATGTTTCTTTGGTGTAGAGGGCATGGGTGAAGAGGGTAGTTTCCCCAGGGTGGATGGTGAGGCCTCTCGTGTGGGTAACGGGATGGGTTAACCCCCCTAATTTCCATAGCAGTTACAACAGCTATTGTAGTGAAGGGGTTAACTCCTCCCACAACCTTTCCGGTAGGCCTTACACCCACCCTGGAGAAAATACCCCCTTCACCCCCGAGAAACCAGGTACTCTGGCTTAACCCCTTCATTAACTTAGCAGAGAGAGATAGAGAGAGTGAGAGAGAAAGAGAGAGTGAGAGAAAGATTGTGAGAAAGAGAGAGTATTATGCAATGGCAGTCAGTGAATGATGACTGCTGCTGTTGTTTGTCCTGCTTCCCTGGAGTAGAGAAATGGATATATTATCTCCTTACTATGTGCTATGTATACATCAGCGCTCCTATGATCAGCGCAGAAATAAGAGCGTGCTATCAATTAGGCAACAATTAGATCCCCACCTTGACCTTTACCAGCTACTGTGCTTATCAAAGTGGGTTTGCAGTTTTGGAATAAGACAAAGCCTACCATTGTAGCATTATTTGTCTCTAGCCGTATGCACCTCTCTGCATACATCCACGCTGATAAAACTCCAAGCATCAGCGCGGATGGAGGAGTGTGCTTTCATCTACAAGCAGCTACCAAATTTCTGACTTTGGATTTAAAGATATACCTACCATTGTGATATCTGTATGCACCTCTACTGATATCCGCACTGATAACTTACCAGATCAGTGCTGATATAGAGGTGCGTCTGATATTACACAATATTGTTTGCGATAATACTTCATTGCTTCAACCTGTATTAGAGCCACTATGAGATATTCCACAGTGGAACAAGACCTTGTAATTAGACTTATCTGTATTTTCTAGCAGCGAGTTGGGAGGTGCTTGTCTATTTTCATAGAACCCTATCTGATGAACTATCCTAGTCATCAAGAATACACATTTGTATGATCGTAAGTACTTATATAGTACAAACACAATGGCCATAGTCACTATACAAGTGTTGTCTGATTTTAACACCAAAAATGTTATATTCATTTGTTGACATTAAACAATTTTTAATTAATTCACAAATCATTATTAGTGATTGAGTGCTTTGAAACTAGGTTTCCTCTTCTTTTGTATTCGTTTAGTATTACCTAGTGAACACCTCACTCCCAGTATGGAAGCTGTAGCGGGGTATTGTATGTGTTGCTATGTTATCCCTGACCAAGCCAAAATTACAGTTACAGAGTTACAGTTAAACTGTTCTGGGAGCTTAATTCTTATTCTTGGGATTATTTTTCACAGTAATGTCAATACTAATAATAACTGCTGCTATATATTCCAGTTAATGTACTTTAATCACAGTAACATGTGTAGCATGTGGGCCAAAGGCAAGCACACGTTATTGAACGTCATGTCATTCACATATGGTTATTTATAAATGCCAACCTAGTTGTTTTTTAATGGTTCCACTAGGTCCCATTTTTCTTGCATACAAAAAAAAGGTAATATTTTGATTTTTGAAAAGAAGTGAAACTTCTTTAGTGGCACCTATTCTGATGGGGCAAAACTGGAGAGATGGAGACGAAATGTGAAACGGAAGTGACGTTACGGCTCTCCCCTGCTCCCCCCCACACGCCTGCTGTGACATGAGGCGGTGGCGGCGATAGCCGCCGGCGCCGCTCCTAATGGGGCCGCTCCCCCCACACGGCCGATCACATATGCGGCGGTGATAGCTTCCCACCCGCTGCCATGCCGCGCATGCGCAGTTGTGATGGCTAACCCCTCCCCTCAGCCCCGGATGCTCCAGCACATGCATGCCGCCATTCCCCCCAGGTGCATTGCTACAGCAAAAAAACAAACAAAGCGCACAACATTCATCGTGAAAAATGTAATAAACTATGTTTATATATAAGGTGTTTCAAGGTTATGCGTTCATCAAGGTAGATTAATCAAGCATAGAGCCACAGAGTGGCAGTTACCAGCGTCTGCAACCGGGAACCACCATAGCTTCACTCTTAGTTTTTTTGTTACTAGATTCTAGGGTCTTGGGCTACCCTTTACACAGAAGCAGATGCTCATCTACATTGGTATATATTTATTTACCTTTTCCACATGGTGGGGTGTGTTTTTTTTATTTAAATTGACATCACAATTAACACTTTGTATCAAGTATATATTTTAGTGCACACTAATTTATTTTTTCGCATTGCTACAGCGTCTCCCCGGGGGGCTGGAGGCCGCTGACCCGGCTGCCGGAGGAAGCCAACACCAATGGCTGCAGGGTCTGCGTGCTGCACAACTACCTCTTCATAGCGGGCGGCATCCAGGGCAGCGGGGACCGGGCCCGGCTCTCCCGCTGACCGGCTCCTGGGACCAGGCCCGCTCTCTGTCCCAGCCCCGCTCCCAGGTCATTAGTAGCCCTGCACGGGCACCTGTATGCCATCGGGGGTGAGTGAACTTCCGCCATTTCCCCCCCCCCCCCGCTCCCCGCTCCCATGCCTTGCATGAGCAGCAGTGATGGCGGCAGAAGAGGCCGTTGGTGTTGGCTCGTGCAAGCACAGACATGGGAATGGGGAGTGGGGGGTTTGAGCGCGCTGCGTACCCCACAGCACCATCAGAGGGGGGGGAAGAGCGCTGGGCACCCCACGCGTTACCGTGCCCTTCTGTAACCCCCTAGTGGCCCCATACCTCTGCCAGGGAGCTGGCTGCAGCAGGATACGCAGCTCTACCGAGGGTAGAGAATGGGGGCTGATCCGTGGTCGTGTACCTCCGGGGGGGGGGGAGTCAGAAGAGAGGGGGCAGGACACAGACTGACACATACACACACTGACTGACACACCACACATACACTGACAGATATACACACACTGACTGACACACATACACATACTGACTGACACACACACATACACACACTGACTGACACACACATACACACACACTGACTGACACACAAACACACACTGACTGACACACACACTGACTAACACACACACTGACTGACACACACACATACATACACACACTGACTGAAACATACAAACACACTGACTGACACACATACACACATACTGACTGACACACATACACACACACACAGACTGACACACATACACACACTGACACACGCACAGGCTGACACACATACACACGCACAGACTGACACACGCACGCACAGACTGACACACGCACGCACACTGTGACGCACACGCACACTGACACACGCACGCACACTCCCACCCCACAGCTTCCAATAAACATGACCCCGCCAATCAAATTTACTCATGCTCTAAGCAGTAATATTATTATTGTTACTTTATATGTTGCTGACAACAAAGAAGTTTCACTTACTATGCGCGTGCACAGCACACACAGTTTTTTTTTTATTAGTGTAACCAAGCATTAAAGCAGACCCATCCGTCGCTTGCCAATAATGTACAAGTAGAGAATTATGATAGACAATAAAGATGCAGTACATGACTGGATATTTTATCCCTGACTGTCATTACCAAAATATTTAAGAGTTACAATTAAACTGAATAATTATTTTTAGGATTATTTTTCACAGTATTATCCATACCAATAATAACTGTTGCTATATATTCCAGTTAATATACTACAATCACAGTAGAATATCTCAGAGCCCCGATCCCACTGCACTGTAAGTTTATTCACTCACATCAGGTTAATAATGCAAAAACTATTATTAAGTACTGTAAATATTTCTTTATTTTTAGCTATAATAGTACAGCATCAACACACAGCCTACCCAACCCACAGCTAAACCCTGTAACAAATGGCTTCAGTTTGAGGCTGAGCGTCTATTTATACTCCTCGGCTCCCCCTCCTCATATGCAGAATATGAATTATGTTGTTTGATTCTAATTTTTAATCCGTTGTGAATATTGTCAATAATATAAAAAATAAGCAAATGGCAGAGTGCCCTTTTTGAGATTGATCTGTGGAAATCCGTGTACAGAAGGAATCGTCCGATCTGAGGCAGATCCAAATCTGCAAAAGAATTGTGGCCATTTTTAAATGTTTCAAGATATTCTTGTAATACACTGAATACATGCATTGTGCAGAGCAATTATCACTCTGTCATTACTCTGCGTGGGAATTGAGAGGTTAGTAACACGTCTGAATAATGTTTCATATTTTATAGTCTACCGACTAGAGAGGGGCAAATGTTTTTGCCGAATTTGGATCCGCAGCAGATTGGCTGGTTCTTTTGGTCCACAGATTTCAACAAATCAATCTTAAAAAAGGCAATCCATGTATTGCGGTTTATTTATTATTATTACCAATACACTCCATGGATTCGACAATCCATTTACAGATATGTAGAATCCCATCTGCAGATTCAGCAACCTGTTGGCGGATTCTTAAGAATTCTATCACTTAAGGTTAATAAAACAACAACTATTAAGTAAATATATTTTTCTTTTTTAGCTATACTGTAGTAGAACAGCAGCAACACAGCCTAACCAACCCATAGCAAACCCCTGCAACAAATGGCTTCAGCTTGAGGCTGCACTTCTATTTATACTCCTCCCTCTTCAGTGCATCACAGATTATGCTTTTTTGTTCAAATTATTAATCCGTCGTGTGATTCCGTGATAGAAAAACATACTTCAGAAAACGCAGATTGCCCTTTTTTAAACTGATCCACAAAAATCTGAGGATCAAGGGAACCGGACGAGCAGATGGGGATACAAATATGTGTAGCCTAGTGCCCCTGGCTATATATCCCCTGGCCCTAACACTAAATCCTATTAAGGAGCAAGCAGTGTTAAGGTTAAATTCCTCTCACATGGACAAGCATGTGAGTCTGCCCACTGGCCGCTTGAATCTCGCGTGGCAATTGGTAGAGAACAGCTAGGTACATCTGTAGGTATCAGATTTTCTCAAACATAAGCTTCCAAGCTGCATATTTCACATTTCAATTCTTCAACAGCATTCTGAAATATTCCTTTACATATTGACCTCCAGAAGGGTCAGCTGACAATAGACTTCTCCCAAAGGTTTCCTTCACACATTTTTTACAATCCAATTTTATGATAAGTGCCAGTCCCGAGATTACTTACAACAAATACATGTTTTATCAACCTTAAAAAAAATGATTTCATTAAATAAACTGGAAATATGTATTTAAAAACACTGTTTAGGCTATTAACGGGTGCTTTTAAAACTAGTTTTCTAAATAACAACAACAAGAAAGAGAAAAACATTTGCATTTTAATAGCACTTATAGAAAAAACCCCAAGCTTAGTTTTAGAAAGGGCACATATTTTGAAGAACGAGACTTCTTCCAGATTTCTTCAGGATATAACTAAATAAGCAGATGGTTCAACATGGCTAAGAACTATGCCTGTGGCTACTTTTATTTGAGGTAACTGTTCCATATGAAAACATTTAATTACAGGAGATACATTCCACATACTGTAACTAATTGGAAAATATGAAGCTGTAAGCAATGTGTGTAGAGGAATACTGAATACGTAATGAATATACTTACCTGCCCATGTAGCTTGCACTACATGAGTAGAATTAATTGAGCTCTGAAACATAGCACACAAGAACGTGTACAAAAGGAGTAATTATATTAGCAAATAATAAACATTTTTAAACCTATAAATCAGATTCACAATGCTTTAATGGCTTGAATGTAGTTTTGTTTTTTAATTCAGAGAAAAATATATTGTAATTGAAGTAATTAGAAAAAAGTGAAATCTCTAGACAATGTTTCCTCTTTTGTGGTTAGCATACAATATACAGTATTAATATCCCAAGGCAATAAAATAAATTAGGTCTCCTATTTGATATATTGTACCAAGATTGTTCTTAAACATGTGAATGAAGAATTAAGCATTAATTATTAATTAATAAACTGAATATTAACTTAGTGTTTCTTTGAAATGACAAACATTTAATATTGTATGAAGACAGAATTGCAAATTAGGACCAATATATTCATATTATGTAATATGCACTTTTAAAGTTTAACCACTATTTAAATAATTTGAATAACATATTGTTTTTGGATTTGTTATGCACTTGAGTGGTAATATAATATTGTATTTTGGGTTATTGAGATAATTAAATATTATTGGTATATTTTTTAACTTTTTAAAGGCAGATTTAGAGCACTGATTGATTGAAAATATCATAAGCCAAGTTCATATTTATATATATAAAAAAAAAAAAACAAGCAACAATTTACTAGAGTAGCTCCTGTTTTATTTGTTAACTGGTAAAAGGAAACAAAAAAACATAATTAATGAATGTCTACTGCCTTTTATTTTCACACAACTGTATTAATATGGTTGTGATTTGATGTCACAACATAGACAATGATTAACAATTGCATCAAATCTGTTTTATTTGAAGATATTTCCAGTGTTAGTATTTAGTATGCATAAAATGTCATACACACTAGAATTGGCTATTAAATAACTGGTTAATGCGAAGAATATGGTAACATGTTTAGGATTCAACAAATTGCCTGCTTACAGAATTTCAATATTGTCTAAGTCAGCGGTGCGCAAAGTGGGGGGCGCGACCCCCAGGGGGGGCGGGAGATTGTGCTGGGGGGGCGCGGGCAGTTGCAGAGGCCCCGCGCTCTTCCCCCAGGCATTTAAATTAAATGCCGGGGATCGCGTGAGGCCCCTGCAACTGTTTACTTACCGGGATTCAGCCGTCTGTGTTGCGTCGCCATGGCAACGCGGCGTCAATAGACGCCGCGGCACCATGTGACCTGACGTCACACGCACACGCAGCGTCATCTGACGCGCCTGAAGGAAGGCAGGGGGGCGCGAGAGCCGGGGGCAGAGAGACAGGGGGGCGCAGCACAAAAAGTTTGCGCTCCCCTGGTCTAAGTTATAAAAATTTAACATGTAACTAAACGCATCTTGTGATAGTCCTGTACCAATACTTTGCTGTACATACATTATTTCTGTGTTTTAACTATTTATTTGTCAAGTGAATTAAGGCTCAGATAAAAGTAGGCAATGGAGGCTTTTGATACTGTCACTGTTGGGAAATAGAAATGTTTAATAGGAATCATGTGAATCTTGCTGTTTTACACCTGAATGTTATTTAAGACAGGGAGATTTTATCTACTTCTAGTGGGTTTAGCTCACTGACAAAAAGCATTGTATTTACCTGTGAGGCTAATAGAGAACCTGTCAGCAACTCATTGGGGGCAGATCCACACAACTCTGTTAAATCAAGGCAAATAACGGGACATTACCTAAATACCGTAGTTTTACCGAGTTTAATTGTTATCTACGAAGTTAATGATATGCAAAAACAGCAGCCAGGAGAGAGAGGAGAGAGGAGAAACACTTTTAAAACTCTTTATTATGCTAAAAAAGTTTCAATATAATTTTTTTTAACAAGAAAATAAGTTACATATGAAATGTCTACTCGTCATTGTCACCAAGACTACAAACAGCATTTCTCCCACACCATTTCTTAAAAAACATTTGAAAATGAATATACATTGCATAAAAATGATAATCGGAATTCTGGACAGAACCAAAATTCAGAAAATACAAAGTCCATTTATAAAAGTGCAACACCGAACTGTTTTTATTTCTAGATTTTAAGATTGCAAGCTTTGCATGACCAATCTAGAAATTTGCCAGGAAATTAAAAAAAAACTCTTCTTAGAGGTGTAACACACACCCAAAATGAACACTTGTTTAGGAAAAGGTTGATAACAACTAAAAACCAAGTTCTCACATGAATCTAAAAAAGGTTGTAATCTGGCGCAGTCACAAAATAAATGAAAAACAGTTTCAGGAGCTGCACAAAATGAACAATTGGTAGAGACACTGGAATCAATAAGATGTTCAAAAGTGTTAATTGCAATAATACCATGTAACAAATGGCAATGCAAGTCCCCCAATCTCTTTGGGATTGGCAATTTGTACAAAGTTCTCCATGCTTTACAGTGAGAATCACTAATAGCCAAACACTGCCTCCATTTTTAATCAACTAAGCCATTTAAAATATGAAAATAGCGAACTTTTCCAATAGAACATACAAATCTTTCTTTCCAACAGACTCAAAAACCAGCCCCTCCATTTTAGTCAGATTCGGAAAAACAACGGAGGACGCAACCAGAGCCATTTCTGCAACTTTGGTTTCACTTTTTCATACAGCCCTTCCCAGTTCTTCAGCACCAAGGCATCGCTCCCCAGAAAAATACCCAAGACTTTTATATCATCTCTTTTCCACTTCAAATCTGCAAGTAAAAAAGGTGAACTACCACCAAGCCAGCTACCAACTACAAAGTGCCACACATTACCCAATTTATTTTTGCTGAAGCTACTCATTCAAAGGTCTCAATGCAGTAAACAAGAACCGGAAGATCGTTATCATTAATAAAACACAGATACAGTAGAGGCAACGTTTATTCTAACATTAGCCGGGTTACATTCTGGGTATGTGCTGGGTATGTTCTGGGCTAGTTTGAGGCACATTTAAGGCATTTCTGCATTGACTAACGACCCATAGGATTAACACAGCAGGGATCCCTGGCAGTCCAATTCAGTTTGAATGGGACTGCCAGGGACCCCCGCTGTTAATCTGATAGGCCATTAATCAATGCAGAAATGCTGGGGCTAGTTTAAGGAAAGTTTAAGGCATGTATTCAGAATGTACCTGGGTGTTTCCTGGGTTTTTTGGGGAATTGCCACTGGTTTTTGTTCGAATAAGAGTTGCCTCTACTGTACATCACTTGCATAAGGCGAGACTTTCACAGGCCTAACAACTGGTATACAAGGTATAGCAATCCCTGATAAACTTTCTGGAGCATAACTAGAAAAGGTTCAATAGCCAGAGAATAAAGCATGCCAGAGAGAGATCACCCTTGCCTTATCCCTCTCTATATCGGAAAAGGACAGCTCAGCCCACCATTAATTTTCAAAACACTCTAAATGTTAGAATATAACAACTGGACATAAGAAATGAAAACTTGTCCAAATCCAAATGAATGCATTGTTTTAAACAAATACAAATGATCAACTGTCAAAAGCCTTTTCCTAGTACAAAGAAATAAGACCAATATGTTAATTGAAAACCTTCCTAACCTCCAAAATATCTCTAATCAAAAATACATTTTTAAAAATAGACTGTCCAGAAATTCAATAAGACTGATCTGTATTTACAATGGACCCCAAATATGTTTTAAGGCGATTGCTAAAACCTTTGACAGAATTTTATAATCAGAACATAATAAGGACACTGGTCTCCAGTTTTTGATAAGACACAAGCCTCACTTTTTTGGCAGTAAAGTGAGAATTGCCCTGCGAAAGCTCAATGGCAATACTTTCATCTTAAAACACTCTAAAATAACTTGAAAAAAAATGTTTTCCAATCAAAGTCCAAAAATGTTTATAGAACTCTATAGGTAGTCCATCAATACCAGGCGTCCTTCCATTGGACAAAACGGACACAGTAATAAACAATTCATCAAGCGTCAATGGTAAATCCAGTTCCTCTTGTCCCGCCTGCTGTAAAGATGGTAAATCAGTCAGAAAAATTTCCATTTCAACTTCATCCACAGGATCAGCACTATAAAGAGCTTTATAAAAGCAAACAGCATACTTTTGAATACCTGCAGGATCAGAAACATCCTTTCCATCAAACATTTTAAAACAATGAATTTGTTGATGCTCAGCAGACTAATTTTCCATACCAATAAACACCTTAGTAGGTGCATCCATTTCTATTGAATTTTAGAATTTAGAACGTACCAACGCTCCAGTCACTTTACCCTCTAGGAGACTATTCAATAGATATTTTTTTTTTGCTTTAAATTCTGAACATCTCTAACTGTAGCATGTTGGAGATACTCAAATGTTTCTGTATTTCTAGAATTCTGTTTCCAAAGTCAGACATTGTCTGATTAAGAGAGGCTGTAGTATTAATAATATATTGTTGACAAAAAAACCTGACCTGTAGTAACCTAACCTGTAATCACCACTGCCTAACTGTCCCAAAATCATTCTTTTGTGTAGTCCAATGTTCCCAAAATAATGTAAAATGATTAATAAATTGTGAGTCTTCTAAAAGCTTAATATTAAAATTCCAATAAGAACTTGTTTGTTTTAAGGTTAATTGAGAAACATTACAACAAGCCATATGATCAGAAAAACGGGTTGGTATAATTCTATATCCACTCACCCTGTTAAAAACTGATAAGAAGCATACACATAGACAAGTCTTGCCATGGCAACATGATTACAATTAACTTTTAACCAAATGTATTGCTTAGCACCAGGATTCGCATTTCTCCAAATAATAATAGATAACCTTTGCAACTAAGAGATGAGATCTCTGGAGGACTGAGGGTGTGGTTCTCCATGATTCCTGTCTATCAGAGGATTATCTGTGCAGTTAAAATCTCCAGCTAAAATCATGACCTCATTCTGCTTACAAGTACATAATACAGTATATCACTCAGAATATGCAAAAAAAAAAAAACATAATCTTTCCCAGTAACTGGTGTATAAATATTAATAAAAATAAAACTTGTGTCCCCTATGGTAGCATCTACCTTCAATAAACTTCCCTTTATATCATTGATAGAAATATTGCATGTTAGCACACCTGGGGCAAATACAACAGCTACTCCTGCACTTGTGTTTGTAACATGACTGAGAACAACCTCAATTTTCCAATCAACCCAATCAGGCTGATTTTTATCATCAGTGTGTCTCTTGCAAAAAAAGAACATTTAACTTTTTTTCACATAAAATACTCAAACAAAGTTGCTCTCTTATTAAAATCTCATCCACTATTAATATTTAATGTCCCTATTAGGAGTTCTTGCATTGCAAAAGAGGAAAAAACACACAGAGCAAAAACCGACAATAACAAAAGAAAAAAACAAAATCCAAAATAATAGACATGTTTCTATCATAATTCAAAAACCCACAGTATTTACTTCACAATCCGTTTTTTTAACCTTTTGCAATAGCTTATTTAAATGCTACAGTTTTTGTTTATCAATTTCTAACAGAGAACCTTTCTTTAAAATTAGATTCACTGAGTCCACAATTAACTGCAAATCAGGAAAATAATTCTGCAAGTCAAACCCCCGCCTGCTCTTAGTCTGGTTAAGGAAATCCTTAATGACAGTCAGACTATAGAGAGCCCTTAAAGGCATGACTAGAGGGAAGGTCAGAAATCTGTGAGTTATTAGTATCATACTCATATTCATATACTTCATCGTCCGAAGACTCGGATTCGTCACTTTCTGCTCCCACAGAAATGATTTTTTAAGCATTTGATTAATTGGATACTGGAGTTCTGGGCTGTGTAAACAAAGAAGGTGTAGCTTCCAACTAAGATCTTTCCTCCACACCAATGCCGAGCTGCAGAGCAAAACTAGTGGTTGCCGCTGGCAGTTTATTTTCCTCCATTCTCAAAGCATTTTCAGGCAGATTATCAGTTAAAGCATCCACTGTTTTAGCCATTTTTTTCCGTTGGCCCACACACTCTGAAAAAGTGGCCTTAGCCAATTCAGAGTTCAGAAAAGTACTTTTAGTTACCTCGAGAATTCTTTCATCTTCCTCCTGTTCCAAGACTCTCTTCTTGCTAGTCTGTTCACACTCCATGTCTTCACAGACCGCTTCATGCTGCCCTGTTACACCAGTCTGTGCTTTTTCACACTGCCTTTTTTCAATGTCTTTTCCATGCTGCCCTGTAACACCAGTCTGCGCCATGTCACCTTCCACAATATCCACCTCACTGTGTAAAATTATAGCAATCTGTACACCTTCCACAGTATCCTCTTCACTCTGCCAAAGAGCAGCCTCTGCTTTCTCACCTGCCATAATATCCTTTTCACTATGCCCTGAAGCAGCAGACTCTGCTTTCTCCTCACCTGCATCTTTTTTGTGACCAGTACCATTCTCACTCTGACCTTTTCTAGTATTAAAAATAGGGCAAGCGTGTTTAAAGTGACCAATTTCCCCACACTCAAAGCACTTCATGGACTCAGTGCTTGCATAAACCACATAATCAAGGCCCTCAATGTTATGTTTCAAAACCAGGTCTAATCTTTACACAGATTGATTCAAATCATAAATACCAGCCTCCTGAAATACATAACATGTTTAATTTCAGCTTTTTTGCACCCCAGGGGAATCATTTTAATAGAAGAAATAATTATACCATAGTAAGACAAATCCTGCATGAATTTCTCACTACTTACAAATGGGAGAACATTAGACAGAGTAACTTTAACTGATGGACTGGATAAAGGCAGAACGTTAAACAAGCAAGCATTAATCTGTACCCTTGCTCAACAACCGAATGTACAAGTGCAGGACTGCTCAGAAAAACTACTACAGCTTTATTCATTCGGGAAGCTGAATTAATATTCTCAAAACCTACAATATTCCCCACAGCAAACACACAGAAATGTAACCATCTACCATACATTTTAACCCATGCCTACGGGTTAAATTCACAAAACTAATTTGGGGTGGGGGGGGGGGTCCCCATAGTGGCCAAGGCCACAGGCTGACACAAAGCCAGCTATATAGAAAACAACCCCAAACAATAAAGTCTATAAGATAAACCAAAAAGAGAAAAAGTTTCAATAAAAGAAAGAGCTCAAAGATTCACTCACTGCAACACTCCAACCCAGCAGCCTCACTCTCACAGCATTACCACAATCCCTAGAATGAGGGAGGAGAGAGAGAGTGTGAGCGTGTAATTTTATTTTTACTTCAACTTGGAAAATATTATCTTTTATACCGTGTTGTTGGATGAGCAAGTACATTTTGCTTTTATTATGTGTGCATGGTCAGTGTTCTGTTTTATCCTAAACATTACAAGCTGGGTTCTAAACCTAATCAGCAGTTTTTCGAAAGAAACAAAATAATATAATCAATATTTTTAACATTCTGAATTTTGAAACATAATACTAAGTTATCTATCCGCCAGCAAAACACAATAAGTTAAATACAGTTTCTCATCCACCATTTGTTTTTTCAACATTTGCAGAAGTATATTAAATCAATTGAGCCATAATAAAGCTCTTCATAATTGAAAATAAAACATTAAAACCAGCGATGAAGTAATTTTCATCGTACAACGATGTCCAAAGACAGACTGTCTAAGGCATTTGGCACGTGTCAACATTCTGTGGAAAATGTATCACTTATTTATAATGCTGGCCTATCACCCAGTACACTGAAACAACTGGATGGATCCTGACTATTAGCAGAGTGTCAATCATTGTGAGGTTTAACAGCTTGTCTGGAACAGTCCCTGGGTCCATGTTGTTGTCAGCAGTGTAAAGTCTTAGAGATTTATTGAAAGTATTACATCACCCACTGTTAGCTGGAGGTGAAGAATGTGGATTTGATAGGACACATAGGGTCACCATATAAAGCCTTGAATGTGCTCTTCAACAGCTTCAATGATTGTCTGATCCCTGATTCATGTAATGTGTTTGGCATCTCACTACGTGACTCTGTACTGTGTCCTTGTCCCGGAAGACCAGGTTATTTACACCTTTTTACCAGGATCATTCATTGAGCAAAACAAGGTAATGGAATAAATTGAAGTTTATTCGCACAGATTTGCTTACACACAATGATACACAAAATTTAGACAGAAAGACACACTTACTTTGGGACTGGGGTTGAAAACAAGACTTTCCTAGGCGCATGGAACTCAGTAGATGAGTTTTACCCTGAATGGACATAGCCTAGAGTTCCCTGGAACTCAAATCGGCATGAAGTTCCACATGCCACTGGTATGTTCTCTTCTGAGAACTTGGTCCCTCCTGACTGCTAGTTGCTCCAAATCATTTGGAACTCAAATCGTCATAAAATCCCAGCCGCGTCCTCTACGTTCGATTTTGAGAACTTTGGCGCAAAAGTCGTGATTTAGTCTCTGGCAGGCAGGCTTTTCAGGCTTGAAGTCGAAGCTATTCGCACAGAAGCAACTTTTAAAATCCCGCCCGTGCTCTTACTCCATAGAACTACAATATGATTGGCTCACAGAACTTTATAATATTCTGATTTTCATTTACAAAACTTAGCAGCCAATCAACGTGTGGGAAAATTCCCAAGCAACCAATCAGAGCCAAGCTGGCTAGAAAAGCCAGGTCAGCGGGAAATCTGAAATAGCCAAGGGACAATTGCAAGTTTGCCACCTTCGTCCCTGTCTATCTCAATGCCACCCACTATCTCAATGCCACCCACTGGGTCAGGCTCCACCAGGTCTGGCAGAGAAAGTGTACACTCCCACTCCACACACCTTTTGTAAAGCACTGTATACACTGTGGGCTCTTCATTCATTTATATTTATATATACACACACATGCACACACACACACACACACACACACACACACACACACACACACACACACACACACACACACACACACACACACACACACACACACACACACACACACACACTCATACATCACTAACATTCAGGGACCATTTAACACCTCTAGCCATAAATCACATCAACACACGGGGGAGGGACAAACACAGATAACATTCCAAGAGACACTGTTTTTAAGTAAATCCTTTGCTTGCTTTATTCATTGTAACATCGCCGGAAGAAGAGATCAGTGTATCTCGAAAGCTCGCACAAATAAAAGCATTTTGTTAGTCACAGAACGGTATCGTCTATTCATTTTTGATTATTGAAGCTCGGCTAACACGGTACTGATACCTCTACATATATATAAATAAATATATATATAGTAGATAAATGAGAACAAAGGCACTCTGTCGGGTAAACAATGGTTGGTGCAAATCCTATATGAGCAAAATAGGCAATACGATACCTTGTGGACGAATATCAGAGGCAGCCCTCCAGAAAGTAGTCAAAAGATTTGTATTAATGAGACATCATATCCAAAGTTTCGGTCCTACATGCGGGATCACATCACATTGAGAAAGGTCCCGCATGTAGGACCGAAACGTTGGATATGATGTCTCATTAATACAAATCTTTTGACTACTTTCTGGAGTGCTGCCTCTGATATTCATCCACACAGTATCGTATTGTGAATATATATATATGCATATGCATATAAGTGTCAAAAGGAGTGCTTGTAGTCGTGGCTAAATGTATACAACAAAAAACGGATAAAGATGCCCAAAGCTACTTCCAATGTGACAAAAATACACAGTGCAATACCTATATATTCTCTTGACAAAAGGGTCATCTTAGTTTTAAAAAAATAAGATATCTTTATTTTTAATTTTGTATTGTCTTGGTGAAATGATTACTGTAAAAACTTCATGCATGTCAAAAGATAAGTTTTTCAGGCTTTTTTTCTTTGCAATTTGGTTTGGGGCCTAACAAATTGTTATCTTTTTCTTTAAACAGTAGGACATCAAAGCATCTGGTGGATGAAATCAGCAAAGCTAAAGATGAGCGGTGTGCATCAACGGTCATGATGGTTCTGGGGAAGAGTCATAATACTGTATGAGTATCTAAGACCAGCATCAGGTTCATGAAACGCCAATTGGGCTAGACATAGGGACTTGTCAAGTAAGTCTTTGACTGTAATACAGTATAATGCAATAGTATTATTCATGGAAGTGTAATGCTACTTGTTACAGCACTGGACATGGCTGTATCAATGTGGTGCACTGTACAGTACATAGCTCATAGAGTGACAGAACAGGGTTTACAGTGTGATTAATATACTGTAGTGCAGTGCAGTATTGTACAGCACATGAACAGTGTTGTACTGTAGGTAAAAGTGTGGTTTTAGTGTACCTATTCAATTCTTCCTTGTCATTATAGAGCTTATCCTATAATAAGGGAACCCAACAAGATTAAAAGAGTAAACCAAGCATGGGCATGGATCGCAAGTGGCGAGACTTTTCAGGATGTTATCTTTTCTGACGAGACAACTGTAGCTCTTGAGAGATTTGCCATTTTTGCCTTCAGCAAAAAAGAAACGCCTATTCTTGATGCTGCGGCCCAAGCACCAACTGAAGATGCATGTGTGTGGTGCTATCTCTAGATGTGGACCAGGATGCATAGTGATATTTAAAGGTAATGTACAGTAATGCACAAAGTCCCATGCTGTAGCATTATGCATTGTAGTAGTGTATTCTGTACCATAATGTAAAGTATTTGAATAATTTTTTTTCTTTTGATCCAGGAATCATGGATAAAGTATTCTTCCAAGAGCAAATTGTCACACATATTGTTAAATACATTAGGCATGATTTCCCATCTGGTGGTCACCAGTTCTTCCATGACAATGACCCGACACATACCGACTCTTTTGCCTATATTCTTGCAAGCGGGATCAACTTGGTTAAGATGTCACCAAAGTTAGTGCTCCAGTGTACAGTAACTGTTTCTCATTGTTTTAAACTGTTTTGATATTTTCAACTAATTCGCCATTTTATTTTCCCTTCCGCTCCAGATCACCAGATTTGAACCACATAGAACTAGTGTGGCATGCTCTGAAGGATCATCTAAGAAAGGTTGTGAAACCAACCAAGAAGGAGGAACTAGTAAAATGAATATAAAGTTTCTGGAGTGACATACTCACTGTACAAAAATGCAACAACGACATAAATAATATTAGCAGCATTTTGTCAGTTTTCTTAGAGCAAAATAGGAATGCTACCGGCATGTAGTAAGCTACTGTAGTAAGATGCAGTACAGGTAAGTACATCTAAGTACAGTATAGGTAAGTACAGACGAGCCAACGAGTATTCTAAAACTTGCCTTAAACTTGCCTAAAACTAGCCAGGTACATGCTGGGTACATGCTGGGTACATTTCAGTGACATTTCTGCAGAGACTAATAACCCATCGGATTAACACAGCAGGGGTTCCTGGCAGTCCCATTCAGTTTGAATGGGACTGCCAGGGACCCCCGCTGTTAATCCGATGGGCCATTAGTCTGTCTTCAGAAATGTGTGAAATGTTGCAGCATGTACCCAGCATAAACCCAGCATATACCTGGGTCTTTTTGGAGTTTGCCCCATGTTTGTTTTAGAATAATCGTCGGCACTACAGTATAGTACTGACAGGAAGCGTTTACAATCTAAGCCTTACAGTAAATTTACAGTATTCTAACTTTATTTAATGTCTGTGCTTATTCTCCCCTTTTTATATTTTATATACAGTATGTATTTATATTTTACATCTGTGTATTACACATTATTAGAAAAAAATGCATTCTGTATTAATGGTACAGTACAGTCACTTAAAGTTTATGCGTTTTGTGTGGATGTCAATACTGTTAATCTGTCAAGGCCTTCAATACACTAATCATGCAGCCATTTTTTTTCACAGGAAAGGCAGCAGTCCTAGAAGGAGGGGGGGTGGGAGGATTGAGGTGAAAATGTCCAACCTTATTCTCCTGTTTGCATAACAACAGTTAATGGTTTGGCCTAATCCCCCCTCTCTCAATGACAAAAAGAAATCCACTGTCGTTTACACACGGTGACTCAGCTAAAACCCATGGAATTGGAAGCCCCTTAGAAGATGCATACAGCAACCTAATTGTCATTTACACCCAGTGACACAGCCTAGCACCATGTAAGCCCCTTTCAACGTGAAATGTACTGTATTTTTGTCAGCTGTTATCACTCCCTGAGACCATGTGTCAGGGCGTGCTCACCACAAACGAGACGGGACCGCGGTGCTGAGGTGGGATAGGATATAACGCCACCCACAGCCACGAGGGCACGTCTTGAGAGTAGAGTAGTCTGGGAGTCCGGATCGGGGCAGGAGAGGTACGGATGGTAGAGGGTGCTGTATGCAAAGTCCGGGGTAGAGATAAGGACGTAATCTTTTACCATTTGCCAGGATCGGGATTCCAGAGGTGCGGAGAGTCGTTTAGCCGTATGCCGAGTTCGGGATGCCAGAGGTGCGGGTAGACGTAGCGGAAGCCGGTTCGGTACACGAGGAGGACTGCAAAAACAAAACAGGACAAGACAGGACTAGGGAGGCAGAGAGTGATGAGAACAACTGGTTCTATGCTCAGCTAACGAGTCAGTGACACTGTTAGTTATATATAGGAGAGCGGGTCCAATGGCAGCGCAGCAAGGTAGGGGTGTGTGGAAGGGCCAGGCTACGGCAGGGATAGGTCCAGCATGAGTCCCAGGGGAGGAGCCATAAAGCCCAATAGTCAGACTGCATTGAATTGCAGCAATGGTTTGAGGTGCTGTGCCTTTAAGGGGTTGGTGCAGCTCCGTGTGGCCGCGCCTCTGTGTAGCTGTGCTTGCGGCCACGTGACCGAGCGTAGCCGCCGGACCGAGAGTAGAAGGGGAGTTTTGGCGTGCGCGCGTGCGCCCACATGGAGTAGTGATCGGCGTTCCGGAGAGAGGCTGCCTGCGTGCCGCGGGAGGACCCGTCGGAGCTGCCGGTAAATGAGGAGCATGCCGAGCGCGGCGTGACTCCCAGACCATTACAGTACCCCCCCCCCCTTCAGGGGCGACCTCCGGGCATCCATGAGATGGCTTGGAGGAATTCTTATGATGGAAATCCTGGATGAATCGAGGTGCGTGGAGATCCCGGTGGGGAATCCAGGAACGTTCCTCTGGTCCAAACCCCCTCCAGTGGACCAGGTATTGTATTCCACCTCTGGAAATTCTAGAATCCAGGATAGCCTGAACCTCGTACTCCTGTTGACCTTGGATCAGAAGAGGAAGTGGGGGAGACGTGGTCTTAGAAAAGCGAGGACTCTGGAATGCTGGTTTAAGCAACGATATATGAAAGACTGACGGAATCTTCATCGAGGGTGGAAGGCGTAGGTGATAAGCCACAGGATTAATCCTCCTGACCACAGGAAAGGGATCGAGGAACTTAGGTGCCAGCTTCATGGTAGGAACCTTTAGTCGGATATTCCTGGAAGAAAGCCAAACCCTGTCTCCTGGGATGAATTCCGGAACCGGGCATCGAAGGCGGTCTGCCTGGAGTTTCTGTCTCCCTGTAGCCACCTTTAAGTTCTCCTGAATCCTTGTCCATAAGTCTTTCAGCTGGGAGATGCGCTTGTCAACCGCTGGTACTCCTGAGGATAGAGGGGAGAAGGGTAGGCGGGAAGGATGAAAACCACAATTTATGAAGAAGGGAGATTCTTGAGTGGAGTCATTGCGAAGGGAGTTAAGAGCAAACTCAGCCCAAGGAAGCAGATCCACCCAATCATCCTGTGTATCGGCTATGAAACACCGAAGGTATTGCTCCAGGTTTTGGTTGGCCCTCTCCGTCTGCCCATTGGTCTGTGGGTGGTATCCCGAGGAGAATTGAAGTGAAATACCCATTTTACGGGAAAAGGCTCGCCAAAATCTTGACACAAATTGGGACCCATGATCAGAGACGATGGTTGCAGGCACTCCGTGAAGACGAAAAATCTCCTGGATGAAAACATCCGCAAGCCTGGAGGAATTTGGAAGACCCCTCAAGGGAACAAGGTGAGTCTGTTTGGAAAAACGATCAATGACCACAAGAATCGTATTCTTTCCTTTGGAGTCTGGAAGCTCCACAATGAAGTCCATAGAAATATGGTTCCAGGGGCGATCTGGAATGGGTAAGGGAAGAAGAAGGCCTGCTGGTTTGACCCGAGGTACTTTGTTGCGGGCGCACGTGGCACACGCTTTAACAAACTCCTCCACATCCTTAGCCTTCTCTGGCCACCAGAAGGTACGTTGAACAAGGTCGTTGGTTTTCCGTATCCCTGGATGTCCTGCTGATTTAGAGGAATGGCACCACTCGAGAACCCTTTTGCGGTGTTGGGGTGCCGTGTAGAGTCTTCCCTCCGGAACCTTGAGCCCCCTTGGAACTTGTGATTGTTCGGATCGAATTTTGTCCAAAATATCAAAGGAATTGGCGGACAGGATACATCTAGAGGGAATAATTGTCTCTAGCTGTTCTTCAGACTTGTCCTCTGCCAGGAACTGTCAAGACAGGGCGTCCGCCTTTACATTTTTGGAGCCAGGAATAAAGGAGATAAGAAAATTGAATCGTGAAAAAAATAGTGCCCAGCGGGCTTGTCGAGAGCTCAAACGACGTGCCCCTTCTAAGTAGAGAAGGTTCTTATGGTCTGTGAGTATGGTTATAGGTGTCTCCGTACCCTCTAAGAAATGTCTCCACTCTTCTAATGCCAACTTGATCGCCAAAAGCTCCCGGTTCCCGACATCGTAATTCCGTTCGGCGGACGAAAATTTCTTCGAGAAGAAGGCACATGGGTGTAGTTTGGCTAAGGGAGAGGTCCTTTGGGATAATACAGCCCCAGCCCCGATGTCCGAGGCATCTACCTCCAAGGTAAATGGAAGTTTAGGATCTGGGTGGGTGAGGATAGGGGCAGACACAAAAGCCTTTTTTAGAAGATTAAATGCCCGTATGGCGGTCTCAGACCATGATGAAGGATCTGCACCCTTCTTAGTGAGATCAGTTATAGGAGATACCGTAGAAGAAAAATTGCGAATGAAGCGTCGATAATAATTTGCAAAACCTAGAAAGCGTTGCACGGCTTTGAGAGTGGTCGGACGGGGCCAGTCCAAGATAGCCTTAAGTTTCTCTGGATCCATATTGAATCCGGAGTCAGAGATAACGTATCCCAAAAAAGCCACCGACTTGAGATGGAACTGACATTTCTCCAATTTCGCAAAGAGATGGTTCTCCCGAAGGCGTAACAGCACTTGTTGAACGTGTTTGATGTGTTCTTGAGGAGATTTAGAAAAGATTAGGATGTCATCTAGGTAAACGATAAGAAATGTGTTAAGAATGTCCCAAAAAATCTCATTGACGAAATCCTGGAAAACTGCTGGTGCGTTGCACAGACCGAACGGCATGACCAGGTATTCGTAGTGGCCGTCATGGGTGTTAAAAGCAGTCTTCCACTCGTCCCCCTCACGTATCCTTACTAAATTGTAGGCACCTCTTAAATCCAATTTGGAAAAGATGTTTGCTCCCTGGAGACGGTCGAAGAGTTCCGGTATCAAGGGCAGTGGGTTGCGGTTCTTGCGTGTGATGTTATTCAAACCCCGGTAGTCTATGCATGGACAAAGAGAACCGTCCTTCTTTTTGACAAAAAAGAAACCTGCTCCGACTGGAGAGGAAGACTTTCGGATGAAACCCGTCTCTAAATTCTCTGCAATGTATGTGTTCATGGCTTTAGTCTCTGAGAGAGAGAGAGGATAGGATCGTCCTCTGGGAAGAGGTGCCCCGGGTAGTAGGTAAAT